>NC_091951.1:291616782-291916782 GCF_031021105.1 Erythrolamprus reginae
AGTTCTTAACACTTAACAAGGACTTTGCATTTAGGTTTCACTTCAGGGTTGAAAGTAAATTTCAATTCTCCAGATATTTGCCTTATTCAGCCCTTGGGTTGATTTGTCTGAGGATTCTCAGGCATGATTCAGCTTGATTAGAAACTTCATTGCAAACAAGAGCAATGAAGCAAAGCTTTAAACAGAGCAGCTGACTTGCCTACAGCAGTTCAAAGGGGTTGGAGTCAGTCTATGAGTCTTATGCTTGTCTCTTCTTTTGATGATTGTGGGACAGAACTAATGAGTGTTCTTTTAAACTTTGAAACCACTGGCTCCTGTTGTGCCAGTCTCAACCTTCAAACTTAGCATAAAATGCAATTAAACAATGCACAGTTAATCCACAATTTACGGCCACAATTGAGCCCCAAATTTATATTGCTTAAATGAGAAAGTGGTTCAGTGAGTTTTCCCACTTTTTACGACTTGTCCTGATACATTTGTTAATGAATCTAATTTCCCCATTGACTCTGCTTGTCAGAAGGTCGTGAAAATTGATCATATGACTCTGGGACATTGCAACCGTCATAAATATGAGTCAGTTATAAGGCATCCAAATGTAAATCATATGACCATGGGGATGTTGCAACTGCCATAAGCGTGAAAAATGGTCCTAAGTCACTTTTTTCAATGTTGTTGTAACTTTGAATGGTCACTAAATGAACTGTTATAAGACAAGGACTACCTGTACTCAAGGGGAAAAATTGAATCTTTGGTACAGATATTACTTCCTATTTTTATGGATAAGCAGAATACATAATGTAGTGAGGGCAACCTGAATCAATTATTTTATATACATATGTATGTGATATCTTTCTTTCTGTACCTGCCCATAGCATCCGGCATAGTGGATAAGGCTTGGGTGATCCTTAGAGCAACTCAATTCTGCAATAGCTTCTGTTTCACTCACCATCCATCGCACACACTCCAGCTGACCATTCTAAGAAAAAGAAAGAAAAGGAAGACTTTTTTCCCTCCAGTTCCGCTTATTTGTAAGCATGCCATCATCACAACAGCAAACACACACAAATAAATAAATATACGTCCTGATAGTTCACACGCCAGGCTGCTTTCTTATGTGCTTATTATCATAATGGCACTGACTGCAGACTTATTTACAATTTATGAGTCATTTCTGCTGTGCAAACATCATTTGCTTCTAAGTGGCCTAAGAATTAAAATAGTCTTGAATGCATCAGTGTTTCCTTGATGGCATGCTTGTAAGAATTATCCTGTAAATATATATTTATTTCACGCAAACTCTTAGCAATCACTGCTGCTTCCCAGATGTTCAGGACTACAGTTCCCACATTTCCCAGACAGAATGACTGCTACAGTTCTAACACTCTGGAAGAACCATCTTATCCCAATTCATAACGTTAATATTAAAAATAATCTAAACATGAAATTGACATTGTTTAATAAAATGCAGATTTTGAGGGAGAAGAAGATAATAGATCACAGGATATTAATTGTTAATACAAAAGGAAACAATAGTTCTGTCTGGTAAGGGTGTATTTCAAACCCGAAATATCTGCTGTAAATTCTCCACAGCTTGACTTTCCCCCCAATTTTTCTGATTCTGATTATGGGGTCTCTTGTTAGAGAAATCAAAGGGTTAGACAACTGTGTTTTTAATCTTGATATTCTAGCAAAAATAATACCCACAACAAGGGTTAGAGTATGCTCATTATATATTTATTGCATTTCCCCACTTTTAATAACAATGTTAGGTGACACTAATATGATTCCATGATGCAAGGATATCCTGCAGCAGGTTTATGAAAATAGGTTACTTTTTGGATAAAATTTAAAGCGTTTTTCACTGTGATTGTATAAATAAAGATGAAATAGGTACTTCTTATACATCTTTATGTCAATTTGCACATTTAAAACTAAGACATCATAGATATTAAAGCTTTCTCACATTATCTAATGAAAATAAACATACTCTTTCAAAACCTTTCAGGAATATAAGAACACAAAAGAGCTATATTCCTTTGTATGCTTATCTGGCAGCAAGTCTCACTAAAGTCCAAAGGATTTATTTCTTAGTAGACATGCATACTAATGCATTGAAAAATAACACATTTCTTCTGGAAAAATGTCAGCTGACAGCTATGAAATACAAGAAAAATTACATTTTATAATATTGCTGAGTACTTGTAAAATATAACAGCATACACAGAAGGACCATCTTAGAATGAAACTTCTGCAGTGGAAAAAGACTACTATGTCTGTTTTGCAAAGTACTGCAATGAAGACAGACATCACAGTAATTAAACAAGATATAATATATTTAAAGAACATTAAGATCCAATAAAAACATTTAAGATGCCTTCCCCCTTCCAAGAGCTATATGTATTTCAAAAAGTAATTTTGAAGATTGATTACTAAAGTCTAAATCCGCAGTGGGTTGCTCTTGATTCAGCCCGGTTCTGTGAACTGGTAGTGGCGGTGGCAACAGACTCCACCCACCCACTCAGGCCACTCCACCCACCCACCCGGGATACTTCTGTGCATGTGCAGAAGCATCGTGCACGCACGCATGCAAACAGGTAGCAACGGGTTTTAGAACCCACTACTGGGCTGAATAATAATGCAGCCAAGCTGCACAAACTATGGGTATATGTTTATATCTCCGCACCACTGGCAACTATAAGGTCAAGAAACCATAAAGCCCATCTACTGGCAATTTAATGAAAACATTAAATTGAAATCTTTTTGGTGGATCTCCCAATTGTATTCTGTATGGACCTGTAACATAGCTTATTCTTCATTTTCATAGTCATAAATTGCAACTGTCTTAGAAGTGATTCAAAGACAGGATACCTGTGTCTTTCTAGATATTCTCCTTAAGTCATTTTTAAGCAGGAGCTGGTTTATTAGCCTTACTCTCCTAGGACCCACCATGAGTCCTAGGAGAAGGACAGCATAGAAATCAATCAATTAATCAATCAATCAAATAAATAAATAAATAAATAAATAAATAAATGAACGAACGAACGAACGAACGAACGAACAAATAAATAAATAAATAAATAAATAAATAAATAAATAAATAAATATTTAATGCTCCTATAATGTACAATTATAGTACTTGAAAATAATACTCTACTACGTATACAGACTCCTCTCAAAATTAAGTGTGTACTACACTCCGGTATTTCTGCGTAGATTTATCCATGAGTTCAATAAAACTAGTAAGTGTGCATTGGTTTGTAACCTAAGGCTGCATTCTCATGCAAGCTTAGGTAGGAGTAAAATTCTTTGAACATAGTATGAATTATTTATTTGAGTAATCATACATTGTGGTTTTCAAATTAATTTTGTATTAATTTTTTTGTTCTCGGTCCAGGGAGCACTGTTGCTAAAGGGAAACACTCAATGGTAATAAAGGCCATAGAGCAGCAAGTTGAAGGCTGGTTCTCCGTAATAGTGCACAAGTCATTGTCTTAACTGCTGGCCATTTGGCGGTATATGTGCTTTTATAGTACTGCTCACATTGTTCTTGATTTCAGTAAAAAGGCAAAGGTTTCTCCTGTCAGTTTCTGTCCGTCTCTAGGGCAGTGATGGTGAACCCTTTTCTTCTTGTGTGCCAAAAATGAGAGTGCACGAGCGTGCAATATGCTGGCACACAACAACCCCCCTCTTGGGTCATTTTTCACTCCCAAGCTTCCCTGAAGCCTCCAGAGTGCAAAAAGCAGCACAATGGGCAAACCAGAAGTTCAGAAAAACAGACTTCCGGTTTGCCCTTTGGACCATTTTTCGCACTCCGGAAGCTTCAGGGAAACCTCCTGAAGCCTGGGGAGGGTGAAAATGGCCTTCCCCAAGGCTTAAAATCAGCTGGCCAGTGTGTGCATGTGCCCTGGAGCTGACATAGGGCAACGCTTTACGTGCCCTTGACTGTGGCACACTGGCATAGGTTCGCCATCATGGCTCTAGGGGATGCTGATCTGTGTTTCTTAACAGAGGAAGCCAGCATTGTCCAAGGATGTTGTTGTAGTCATGTGTCTATCATATCTACGGTATCTATTATCTACGGCTGACCTATCCAGATTCACTAGAGTGCCTTCCATCCCCTGTCCTATTGCTCTCCTATATCTCAAGACCTAAAATGGTCAACTAACATCAAAAACATAATCAAAAAAGCACAACAAATAATGTTATTTCTGTGCCAACTCAGGAAGCTCAAACTGCTCAAGGTGCTGCTGATACAGTTCTACAGAGGAATTATTGAGGAATTATTGAGTCTGTCGTCCGCACATGTCATCCGCACCTCTATAACTGTCTGGTTCAATTCTGCAACCCGCCAAGACAGACACAGATTTCAGAGAATAATTGGAACTGCAGAAGAAAATAAGTACTGCCAACCTGCCTTTCATTGAGGACCTGCATATTGCACGAGTCAAAAAGAGGGCTGTGAAAATATTTACTGACCCCTCGCATACTGAACGCAAATTGTTTCAACTCCTACCTCAAAATGATAGAGCACTGCACACCAAGATAACTAGACACATGAACAGTCTTTTTCTGAATGCCATCACTCTGCAAAACAAGTAATTCCATCACTACTGTAAAACTATTAACTAAGAATAGAGAAGACTATTACTATTAGTCTTCTCATTGTCCCTATCACCCATCCCCTCTCACTTACAACTGTATGACTGCAACTTGTTGCTTGTATCTTTGTATCCTTATAATTTATATTAATATTGATTTTTTTCCTAATTGCTTATTTGTACCCTATGACAATCATTGTGTTGTACCTGATGATTCTTGACAAATGTATCTTTTCTTTTATGTACACTGAAAGCATATGCACCAAAGACAAATTCCTTGTGTGTCCAATCACACTTGGCCAATAAATTATTCTATTGTATTCTAAAAAAATCCCCACACAACATAATTCATATTATTATGTCTAAGCAATGTACATTGACAAATGGGTACCATATCTCTTGAATATCATCATAGAACTTTATATTACCTTTATTGCTAAGCCCGCTGGAGTTAGCTGTTCATTGTTCCGCTCATTCAGACAGTCTTCACCCATTAGAGAAGTAAGATGCTGTAAGCACTCAGCATGTCCTCTCGATGCTGCAACGTGTAAAAGATTGTTGCCACTTTCGTCATGGATTTTGTCCAGATTGTCCGCTGCAAGATGTGGCTTATGAAAAAGATAAAAACTGGAAGCATTAATTCATTAATTCAGATAACATACAGATTAACAGAGTTGGAAGGGCCCTTGTAGGCTATCTAGTCCAACCCCCCCAACACACACACCCAGGAGACCCTACACCATTTCAAGGTCAGCTCTATTAGCTGCTCCTATATTTGTTATGTTAGAAAATATAGATTATGTGTATTGGATATTTTTAAATTAATACAGGTAGCTCTCAAGTTACGATGTAATGGAGCCTGTCCATCACAGTCAGAACTTGTGACAGTAAAATGTAAAATGGAATGGTCAGTCATGTGAACGACCCAATTTTATGATTCTTTGTGCATCTGTCATTAAGCAAATCCCGACAGTCATTAAGGGAATGCCATCTTTGTTATGAAACTGAGTGTTTGCTATGGATGTGGTTTTGCCAAAAACTGGAAGTAAATGCTGGGTTTTTTTTTGGCAAAACCATCATAAGCATAGTCAGGTAACTATGGAACATTGTAAACAGGTATAAATGTGACCCAGTTTCTCAGCATTTGAATTATAGTCATGTGAGCAATGGGAATGGGAGTTCAACCCCTGGAACTTCAAATCTGAGTTGTAAGTAATCCCAGGTAGATCTGCCTGGACTTTACTTGCAAAGCGAATGGTGTAAGTTGAAAACTACCTGCATGTAAAAAAAACAATAACTCATTTGTGAAATTTAAATACATCTTTTTTAATTTCTAGAAGTTATTAATGAGAGTCAGATCAGGAGTGGATAATATTTTATAGAATTGTCATTTTATTTATATAGATAGATAGATATGACGGTCTTGGCATATTCGGGTTTCTTCCCATGTAGGATTCAGAAATTTCTGGCGATGTTTTGACGAGGTCCCACTCGTCATCTTCAGGCTGATGTTTCTGTCCTTGTTATATCAACAACCCCAGGTGTTACCCCACTGAACTCACCACAAAGTTTCAAAACAGCATGCAGCTGCTGAGCCAACAAACCAAACCCACCCACCCACCAGTATTTATAGAGGGAAGGCAGCTCAGGTCTCACTGTGTTCACCCTAGAACAAGGACAGAAACACCAGCCTGAAGATGACTTCCAGGATGTGAGGGGTGCTGAAGTAGTTCCCATGCTCTCAATGGTTTTCCCTTAGATTTACCCCCTCCTTGCTGACTTTTAAGACATTATTGAAAACCAAATTATTTCAGAGTGTTCATTCTTGATCTACTGTATTACACCATTTTAAATTCTTCTTGCATTTTTCTTATCACTAATATTCATTTAATTGCTAGTTTATTATATAACTTGAGAACTGGTGACAGTCAGTTGACTACAGTGGGGTATAAGTTTAATAAATAAAAGAAATTATGCCCTAATTTTGCAGATTTAAATCTTCCCAAAGACTGTAATGTGAGTTGGCAAAGTTAGAAAAGACCAAATGGTGTATTTTCCATGTGTAGCATGTTCTCGTCTCCACCCAAATCTTATTATTTATCTGACATAGGTTTAAGAATTTATTGTTCTGTTCAAATAAAATCCATAACTGCATCTACGAGTCTATGGAGAGGGGCGGCATACAAATCCAATAAATTATTATTATTATTATTATTATTATTATTATTATTATTATTATCTGCATGATAACCATTTTAGGAGCAACAAAATGACAACAAAGCAGATGGAACATTTTCGAATTCTCTGTAATTCTTGATGATATAAGATATTATTTCTAATATTTGGTGAAGCCTAACATTTATTGCAACTACCAACTACAATTAACAATTTAATCAACATTCACCATGATCAAAGTGATTCTGAACTTCAAGGTTTCCTACCTGGCTTCTCTCCATCATTTGTTTTTTAAAACACCTGACCTATTGAAACATTTGAAAAACAATAAAGCGTAGGGTGTTTGTTTGAACAGAACAATAAATTCTTAATGTATTAATGTAAATGTATTACTTTGAATGATTCTAATAAAGAAAGCTAATTGAAAAGTATGTTTTTTCCAGATAGATCAATATGGCTACAATTATTTTTTTCCACACATACCGTAGGTTCTTTGAACCCTGGTTTCAAAAATAATTAAAGTCTCTCTATTGATTTTTCCCTTTGTAGCAGACAATACCAGAAATATTTAGATCTGCAAAAATTGCTAGAGTGTTACAGATTTTATAAGCTTTCATGTATTTCAGAATAATTAACTGTTAAGGTAACAGTCATATCTAAGTATCCGAAGAATCAATGGAACTAGCCTTATACGAATAGTGTGAAAAAAGCATAATCAAAAAAATTGAAAATAGTGAATTAGAGCTTGGGACTCAATGTCCAATATCATGTGTCCACATATAACCATCTATAACTCTTCAAAGAAAAGACAGAAAATAATTGGAATGCCCTAGAGCGTTTTTTAAAAAACAGTGTTTCCTTCTAGGCATAAGACCGAAAATTAATTGCATAATGCCACTCATTTTTAAAGGCAGAGCTGGTCTAGGCAAAGATGAATATTGATCTACTGTAATACAATAGTCCCTTGTTCCCAGGGGATTCCTTTAGAACAATATAACACTACATTGTGTGGATTTATTTTCTGTCTACCAGTTCATCAGATCAAGCAAAAATAAATGCACAAGCTTATTCCACTCTGTGATTGTAACATTTATCCTGCATTTTTTACCAGTTGAATTAGAATTTAGTGACACCATTACTGTTTTAGTATTAACATCATCTTCAGTTTTTTAGTAGTAATATGACACAAAAACACCAGCTTATCCCAATAGGGAAAGCTCAGCAGTGAATTAAGATATCACAACTGATCTAGTTGTAAAGAGGGGAAAAAAGCCCACAAACACTAAATGGCTGAATAAACAAATGGAAAGAGAAAAGGCAAAGGGGGCAGTAATTTAAAAAAATTGGATAACTGACACCTTTAGACTGTAAAATATACTAATATTGGACTAAGCCCCACTGAATTCTATGGATTCAGTTGAAGAGATATGGCTAGGATCAGCCCTTAATACTTTTATTCAGACAAGCTGTATCAAATATCACAGAGAAGAGAGTAACTCACAGCTTTTACAATTGCAGTCTAATAAAGTAATAGCATCTATTGTTTTTTACCAAATCTAATTAACCACTGTACGGTTTTTGAAAACATGGTCTAGGGGAATCAAAGCAAAACCAGGTATAAAGTGAACAGTGCACATAAAACTTGTTTTCCTTACATCAACCTTATTCACTTGTGCACTGTTACTTTCAAAATGCGTTTTTCCATGTCTGATCATAGAGCTGGGACTCTTTGTGTGGGTTAGAGGCCAATGGGGGCTTGTGTGTGAACTCCTGTTCATGAAAGCTGTTTCAATAAGCTGGGATAAGCACTCCTGAATAATAATTAGAACAAAACAGAAGACTCTCTGTTTCTAACACTGGCCTCTAAATAGAAATTGAACTCATTCTCTTAGTAACTAAACAACTGAAAATGTACCAGTTTGAAAAACAGAGTTGCATGTAAATTACAAAGGTACTATATATATTTTGCTAAATAAACCTTTTAAAATATATTTTCACTGCAGGCTATAATGTATATTTTGCAGATAAAAAAATCATTTGTATTCAAAGAGGGAAAAAATATTTTTGGTTTTGTCTCGAGCGCCTGACGAATTATTTCAAAAACTTACCAGAAGTGAAATCTGTCCCTCTTTCACAATATTTAAGATGCTCTTAGTTTTTTTCACATCCTCATTCTTTTCTTCTGAATTTCCAGAACTGTTCCAGTTGACACTGCTGCTTACTTTGTCATGCTTGCTTTCGGTACTCTGCAGATGGAAAGTCCTCAAGTGGCAGTGGGATGTAGACTTTTCCATTTTCTCAGTAGAAGTCCTATTGAGGAAGCACTTGCTGTGGGCTTCAGGTTCATGGACTGAACCACTTTTAATGAGTGGCTGTGGAAACTCATGTTCTTCCACTAATTGCTTATGCTGATCAGTGACAATGGACTGTGCTTTTTTCAACTGAGAGCCTTTCACAGGGGACAGAACACAGAACTGTGTTGTTCCTGTTGGGGCTTTTTCAGTGTCCCCTACAGGGCTGGACTTGCTGTTAAGACCATTCAGTGTTGAATACACATTCAAAATCCTTTTCTCGGGAGCTGCCTTTATAAAAGGGGCAAGTTGCTGGTTGGATTTAATATAAGGCACATCCAAAATTTCATCCATATCCAAATCATAGTGCTCCAGCTCACCGAGCAAAACTCCAGGTTCAACACATTTAGTTTTTAGGCTGTCGCCGATATCTGGAGTTTGATCATCATTCTGAATCATGGATGGAGAATCATCACCTTTCTTGAAGTCTACCTTTTGATTCTTTTGGTCATCGCTCTCATTGTTTTCAGAGCTTTCGGGTTGGTGTTTAAGTGGTGAAACCCTCTTTACTGGTCTGAATTTGCTATACATGTCTGCAATGCCTGTTGGTTTTTGTGTGTTTCCAAGGAGTGTTGAAACTCCTGAGTTCCAGTTTGTGGTGGACACTAGAAGACAGAAGGACAATTTAGAACGATTCCTCTTCCATAATTGTGTGGCTCATGCTTTATTATTCTGCAAACTTCGAACAAAAGCTCCAGAAAATAGAATTATCCTTAATAAAAATACCGTGGAAAAGTTTTCTTAAGTACGCTTATATCTTTTTACATGTATGTTTGTAAGCAAGAATTAGATCTAACTTGCAAAAGAAGTAATAATATTAATACTTTAACTTATCTGCCAAAAGACTAGCATTTAGCCTTGAATAAAATAGAAAACAAAAATATGTACATAAAAACTTGGAGTATTTTTAATCCCTCCTCCCCCGCCAGTATTATAATGGTGATAGTTTGAAAGAAAATGGGGGGATTCAATGTATATAGGAGCACGTGACATTGGAAGACATTACAGGTTTTTGTTTTAAAAAAATAACCAGGATAAAATGTTTAAACCAATAGTTAATATAATAGCAATATTTGCATTTAGTCTGCAAGTGGTATAGTTAGAAATGAAAAATGAGAATATTGTGTACTTCATAAGTCACTTTTAACATGCAGTGATGCTCCATTTGCAATTGTTTTGCACTCATGTGCAGTCTCTGAGAAACATAATTTTTGAAGACGCAATTGGAATAAAATTGTTTGCAGAGCAAACAATTAAAAAAATACATATTTAAAACCATAAACTGATTAGACTTGTTACTATGGCTCCAAATGCATTTACAATGATATATACCTTGGTAGTATTTATTACTCCATCAACAAGATGCAGCTTAACTGTTATCCTAGATCCCATTCATTTTAGACATTATTTGTATATTGTGTACACTCTTGAGTTCAAAGGGCAACACGTTTATGAAGGCTTTATTTACATGTGAAATTTTTTCCAAGTGATAGAGGGAATGGATACCACATGTTTTCCAGCTGTTTTCTGACAAAAACCTCTTAAGCTTTCCAAATATGAATTGTGTCCAACACTGTTGAAAACACTTTTCTTTGACATAAGAATCTAGGCAAGTAGATGTGACAAGCCATCAATACTTTGTTAGTTTGCACTTAACTCTTCATCACTTTTAAAGGTAAAATTAATATTTCATATTTTAGAATATCTGACTAATCAAAGAAAAAAAAGGGGGGAGGGGTTAGACAGCCTGTCAAATTTATACTGAGAATGACCATACTCCTAGGCAATGGTAAAAAAACCCCCAACAACCCTACCTTTCCATAATCATGAAATCAAAGAAGAGAATTAATCTTTTTCTTTTCTTTTTCCTGGGCAAAATTCATAGTAACTTGGAGATGAGTTCTGTAGAACATATTTATCGGTTAAAATTCCAAACTGTGTGCTTTGGCTTAGACCATTGAAAAGGGACTTAATTTTTCAAATATCGAATGGGACTTTTATGATTATCTAGTTTCTTCGATTTTAAGCATGACTAATTCTAAAGTCTATACCATATATTCAATTATATTACTTTCTATATTTAGGTTTCCTTTCTTTTAGTATTGAAAGGGTGTTGAATTCATTATACATAATTATCTTGTCTCATTTTCACAGTAAAGTTCTGAACCTGGCTATTTGGCAAGATGGTAACTTGCCTTAAAAAGCAAATTGATACTTCTTACATACTGACACATTTGACAAATCTTAAGGTTATGCAGACTAGGGCATTATTTATCAGACAGGTGAAATGTTATTCTCAGTCAGGAAGTAAATTTTATATAGGTTTATAGAGAAAAAACAATTGAGTGAATAAAAATATAATTAAAATATGGAATAATAATTTATCCTAAAGTTAAAATTTATGTGAAATAACACACTGACAAGTCCTGTCAGCAACAATCAATGACAATTGATGACTTAATTAATCCAGTAAACTTTCTGATTATGTAATATAAGAAAGAATGCTGAACTGACACCCCCCCCCCAAAAAAAAAGGCAATTAAAAAAGCCTTTGGGAAGAGAAACATTTAAGAGAACAGAACTTGAGTTATTGCTGCTCTTCCATACAAGGAGCTTCATAGACCCAAGGACTTTCAACTTTTGATTAAGCTAGGGTTTGTTACAATGGTTGGCTTTCCCCAATACTTTGCCATAAACTATAGTTTGTGACTAAATTCAAGCCCAAATATATTATACCTTAGAATTCATTCATTCCTTTGAAATACTGTTGACTCTTTTTCAAAAATTTGTCTATAAAATAAGACCTTTCTAGGCATTGCTTTAAGATTCTAAGTAACAACGTGCAGGAATTACTTTAACTTTCTTTGCCTAAAGCATTGTCTGTTTTCATAGGATCCTATGTATCATCTGAGAACCAGCACAAAGCCAGCTTGGGGGTGGAGGCTACTGGCCACTGTGGGATAACTCACAGTGGGGCACTTCACCCTGGTCAACTTGTGGTGGGCAGAACTTGTTGCAATGTTGGGCTTTCTGCTTTGATTTCCAAAAGAAGGTTGCTTCAGGGAAGTGAAGGTTCTCCCCCCAGTCTACATTCCTCCAAAGGTTTCCTCACTTCACTTTACAAAAGGTGTGAAAGGTGGGCTAAGCAGGAGTCATATATCGCTTTTATTTGCATCATCCAATTGTACCTGGGGGAAAGGACTTCTTCTTTGGTGTGCTGCACTAAACCCTGACAGCTCTCAAGTGGAGAGAGAGGCAAGCAGGAATGATGACAGAACTTGCTCCCAACATTGCCATAAAGACTTTTCCCACTTCAGAGTCCAGCCCTGAATAATAATTCCTGCTTAGTCCACCTTTTGCTGCCCTGTTACTGTCCCTGCTTGTCCCTCTCTCCACTCAGGAGCTGCCAGGGTCCAGTGCAACATGTCAAAGAAGTAGTCTTTCTTCCCAAGCCAGGGCATGACTGGCAGTTTGCCAGCTCAGATGCAGATAAAAGCTGAGAATTGTATGTGTCCCGAACTGCTTAGTCCATCTTTAATGGGTAGAAGACAGATCACATATATACTTCAATTATAGGAAGTATTGCTGAAACTGTTTCAGTTTCTGTCATACAGTAATTGGCAAAAATGTCTTAGATGCTGGTCAGGAGCAACTGGCTTCTTTACTTTTGAAATATTCCCTCTTGGGCTGGCATGAAAAGACTGGAAGTTTCTGCTTATATTTCAGTGTAATTGCAATTGAGCATAATTAATCATCTTACAAATCATGTTTTGAAGTTGGCTTACTTAAGAAATAGTTTGGATGAATCACAGTTCTTTGAGTCAAACCATGATTGATTAAAAATAGAAAATGAAACCCTTTCAACTGCCTATCCATACCAAAGAAAGAAAGAAAGAAAGAAAGAAAGAAAGAAAGAAAGAAAGAAAGAAAGAAAGAAAGAAAGAAAGAAACTGCTGAGACTAGAGAAAAGCTGAGATATTCCACATTCTACATGTAGAGGAAGTCATTGGCTGATTCTATCTTTACAAAACTGAAAACATCTCTATACTAATAATGTATCATTTTCTTTCCCTTTCTCTTTTTCTCCTTTTTATTAGTTTAGATACTTTCTTCAATCATCCTTTCTCAACTGGATAAGAGAGGGCAAATTGTGATTTTACTTCTGACAGACCAACATTGTCAACAAAGTGAAAGGCTGCTAAACATAGATTCCATAAAAAGAAGAGGTTGTTCTTGGGGATATTTCTCCAGCTATGCTGGCTGGGGAATTCTGGGAGTTGAAGTCCACAAGTCTTAAAGTTGCCAAGTTTGAAGACCTATGATCTAGAGCAGTGTTTCCCAACCTTGGCAACTTGAAGATATTTGGACTTCAACTTCCAGAATTCCCCAGCCAGCATTCGCTGGCTGGGGAATTCTGGGAGTTGAAGTCCAAATATCTTCAAGTTGCCAAGGTTGGGAAACACTGATCTAGAGGATTCAAGAATATAGACAAGGTCAATAAAATAAGGGTTGTCAATTACTAGACATTGAGGTCAGGGTGATGTGGTGCTTCAAGTGCTGGACCATGGTTGGGGAGACCTGGGATCAGGTCTAAGGAAGCTCACTAAATGATGTGGGTCTGTTTTTTATCTTGGTCCAAACTATCTCAAAGGATTGTTTTTTTGGGGGGAAATGTGAAGAGGAAGTAATGGGTTATAATATATTATTTAAACACATAAAATATAATATAAATAAATATAATATAAATAAAAAAGTAAATGTGGTTTATGTGTATTATTTATGTGATTTGTTTTCAGTAAGACTCAATATCTCTCTCTTCTATTGGTCTTTGGGTTGAGAAGCAATTTGAGATGGAAATGTTTCATGATTCCTTATAAAGAAGCAAACAGTGTAAAAAAATATATCTTCTGAATGGATATTTTAAGTTTTCAGCAATACCATGCTGAATGACTCTAATTATAATGATCATCATCCCAAGTAAATCCAGTGGTTGGAGTAGATTAAGACCTGTTTATTGAAGGTTATGGGCAGTAATCTACCATTCTGATTAGTTGCTAAATCTATGTTTTTGGACTTTCTAGACTAGAGCTAAAATAAACTGACTGGCCCAACGTTACCCAATCAGTTTCCATCCCTAAAGGAGGGAAAGAACTTGGGTCCCCTTGCACCTAGTCCGAAAATGTAACCATTATATTGCAGTGGTTTTACATACACATAAAACACATATGGACAGATCCATATAACAAGCATTCACACTTTTTTTTTAAAAAAAAAGAAAAGCAGCAGAAACTGATTCTGTCACTATAGTTATATAAGGGTATGGAGCTCTCGCACAATACGAGAAAAGAGGAAAGTATTGGTTTTTGTTATTCCCTTGTGTGAGACCATAAAAGGGATGGGCAATTTAGTCATTAATGGCTGTGGCAAATGAATTCAATAGAAGAATGTTGTAGTTACAATTGTTGGCAATTTTCTGCTATGTGAAAATTGATACAGAAATAAAATACTTGCAAATGTTTAACATAAACTGAAGGTTCAAATCACTACTATGGGCATTTCACATTCTAAAATATTAATGAAACCACCATTTGATTTAAGCATAATTAGGTTTTCAAAGCACCATGTAGATACGATACATACAATTTGCTTCATGTTGAAGAAAGAAACAAAAGAACTTAATCCGATTTACAAACTGAAAAACAACACTGAATGCACTTTTTTTGTGTGAGGGGGGAGATCTCCAGCTGTTTCTCATCTCAGTGCCATGACTCTTCATTTAGTTTACACTATTAAACTCAAAAACTTTGCTTTCATCTTAACTGTTACAGCATGCTGCAGAGTAGATTCTATCTTGTAGCATTCTTGATAGAGTTTCAGAATTTGGCAAAACATTATGCTTCAAACTGGTCATGACCATCTGTGCAGTAAATGTATCCAACATTTTTTCATTGGCGCCTGCATCATTATGTCTTGTCACTAATGGTTTCTCGGGTTTTTGAGTAAATTGTTGCATATACTGTGGTTTGGAGTTGCTGAGATTAAACTCTATGTTTTTCTGTCTAGCATCAAATCCTTTTATGGAACTTTTTGTTGGTGCCCTTGCTAATGATCTAACATCTTAAAAAACATAGAAGGGGAAAAAACTGAGGTTAGGCTTGGGGTTGGATGGTAGCAACGAAAAAACCCATTGTTACGGAAAGCTGTCACACAAAATGAGCTGTGAGAAGACTGTTAGGGTGAGGGGAAGGGAGGGAGGAGAGAAACCAGCCTGCCCTGTACCAACTGTAAAAGTGAAGTATCCATAAAGTGGAATACCTGTTCTGTCTTCATTCTGTGAATCACACTTCCTACGTAATTCTGGGATGGTCTTGAAGGAAGTTACCGAGTACTGAAAAATAACAATTAAGAATCACGTATTAACTGAAATGCAGTCATGCTGCAAGTAAAAAAAAAGAACTGCTTCATTTTAATGGAATAATATATTATCCAGGACTTTATTATGTAGTGTATGCATCCATTTTGATGGTGGGCAGGCACTGTTGAATATAGCTCAAAGTTTTGCTTTAAGACATAGGGATTCATCTATCAGAAAGAAAGAAAGCCTACATGAAATTCAACCATACCAAGTCAACTAACTATATAATCTGCAAAAACTAATCCAATTCATATGCATTTCCCACAGCAGATTTCAAAACCAAACAAGGAGTTACTCACATTTCCTAGATAAGCCCAATGTGATCAAAGAAATAAATGAGAGGAACATCCAAATGGCAAAATACTTTCTGGCTTGTTTGCTTTTTAAAAACATAAAAAGTGAAATTCATCTAAATTGCAGTGTAATTATCTAGTCTTCTGTGCTTCTAGAAATATCATATTAAACATCCAAGCCAGCATTGTGGCTGATAGAATATGAGTAATGGATACATTATAGAACTCTTAGATCACTGTTCCATTGGTTATGGATTTTGATTTTTGCTGTTTACATAGTCTGTGTTTTTAAAAGTGGTGTCTTAAAAATAAAAAAAAATCCCAAAATATTTTCTGGCATGCTATGATCTTATAAAGGAAAATAAACCAACTTTTCAAGGATTAAGCATTAAAACAAAGGTTTCTTTCTATTTTGACACAACCCAATGCTTATGAAGAATCATTGGATTCACTTTTAAACAATCAAATATCTCGTAAATTGCAATAATTCCTTTTGGAAAGTCTTTAGTTAGTCATATAATTTAGCATTGTTAAGCTAATTTTTCTACTTTACAAAATGGGCAAAAATGCTGCTAATACTCGCTAACATACAATGTATTAAATTTAGTCTAGTACAGAGAAAGGCAGGCAGACAAGGAAGGAAGGAAGAAAGGAAGGAAAGAAGGAAGGAAAGGAGGGAGGGAGGGTAGGAGGGAGGGAGGAAAGAAGGAAGAAGGAAGAAAGGAAGGGAAAACTCCACCTATGTCAACAATATCTTACTCCCCATAATATTAAATTAATAGAGTGTAGACCAACCAACCAGTTTAAGGTGGTGGGTTTTTTTGAGATCTAGGGGATCTAATATTGGCAGATCCAGTGTTAATACTAATAAGTCTTCATTGGGGGGAAGGGGCAATTAATTTAAAAATATAAGATACAAGTCTAATCCTTTTTACATAACCATATTCTTTTGAATAGTTGGGAAATGCAGAATATCTGAATCAGGGGTGGGCTCTGCTTTTCGTTGCTGCCAGTTCGCTGAGTGAGTTCTTCACTGCATACTTTGCTGGCTGCGTATTCACAGTTCAGAGGGGATAGGACTTCCATGTTGCAAACTAGGCAAGGAGCACAGAAAACAGCTGCAGAGCAACAATTCAATCTCAGTTCCTGATCAGTTGGGTTTCAGAAGCAGAGATACAGTAAAGATCAGTATAACACAGGGGCGGGTGGGCAGGCCCACTTTCACTGATACAGAGAACCGGTTCTCTCTCGGCTTGGAGTCAGCACTACCAGTTCTAAAGAATTGGTCCGAACTGGCAGCAACCTATCATTGATCTGAATGCTTTCTATATAATACAGTGGTACCTCTACTTACGAACTTAATTCGTTCCGTGACCAGTTTCTTAAGTAGAAAAGTTTGTAAGAAGAAGCAATTTTCCCCCTAGGAATCAATGTAAAAGCAAATAATGTGTGCGATTGGGGAAACCACAGGGAGGATAGAGGCCCTGTTTCCTCCCAGGAGGTCCCTAGAGAGGCCCCATGGAGGCTTCTCCTTGCCTTTTCCAGTTATAGTTTCGGAGGCTCGGGTTTGTAAGTGGAAAATGGTTTTTGAGAAGAAACAAAAAAATCTTGAACACCCGGTTCTTATCTAGAAAAGTTCATAAGTAGAGGCACTTGTAGGTAGAGGTACCACTGTACATATGAGGAGAAACAGAGGTATTAAGCTCTGTTTCTGTAATGCCCTTCATTTTTAAGTACCATTATTCACATAAACTACATACCTACCTTCTAGATTGAAGTTGCAGGACTAGAAAAAAAATCAATATTAGATAACAAATTCTTGGATAAACTGAAATTTTTAGATGTCAAAATACATCTCAAAAATTGGATTTGGCTTGTCCACAGAAGGACTGATCCAGAAGTATGTAGTACAGTAATTTTAAAAAGTATTTGTATTAATCATGTATAAGCCCAACCATAATCAGACCCTCAAAATGTTAACCAAAATGTTATGAAAAGTGTGGCTCAGATTACCTGGCATATACATATGACAGGACAATCAGATTAATATTATTCTTTTATCAGACAACAAATCTAACATCAGCTACAATGTAGCTAATTTTTTTGTTTAGCTGTTCTGTTGCAATTTGTTAGTGTCCTAATCAATGCAGGATTAGATCTGTTGTAACAAAGAATAAATATTATGTCCAGGATAAATAACATTAAATGCTATGTCATTAGAATTTGATGTATCATTTTAAATTGTTGGTTATATGTTATATTATTGAAATGTAATTTGCCGTCCAACCGTTTTATTGTTCTGATCATTGATCAAATAATTTGTATGTGTATGTGTCAGGGGAATATAACCACAATACGGATACTTGAATTATAACATGAAAAATAATGTTCCTATTTATTAACTCTAATGGTATAGTCAGGAATGATCCAATTACTTCCAGACTTTATATATTCCTTTTAAAAAAAGTTTGAATACTTATAGTATATAATCCTAACTTTTTAATATACAAAAAAGAAACACAAATTACACAACATAGCACTCACACATCTGTGGTGTAAATGCCCCACACATTAATCTTGGAACAATAGTCAAAGCTGACTTTGGTAGAAAAAAACTTTATAGGCAAATGATCAAAAGTAAGCTATAGACAAACTGGCTGTTCACATATTGTGCTAAACTTTATTCATTATAAAGAGTGCCAAAAGAATTGTCAAGTGTTTTGATCATTCATCTTAAGATACTCCATATTCTCACTAGAGGTGGGTTCTTACTGGTTCTAATGCATTCTTTAGAACCGTTAGTAAATCAGTGATGACGTCACAGAGTCAGTTCTGTCGGTGCTGGTCCGTGAGTGCTGCCATCTTGGATTTTGCTTCTGTATATAGACAGAAGCTAATTTTTGCTTCTGCACATGCACAGAAGATATTCTTGGATTGCTGCAGAGGCGCGTGCATGCGCAAAGTGCATTTGCACCTGGTGTAACCCTGAGCGAACTGGCCACAAAATGATCTACAACCCACCCCTGATTCTCACATGATCTAGATCAAGGATCTTAAAATATTTTCAGCTTATGGAAATTGTTGGTGTAATAATTCCAGAAACTGTGATGAAAATATAATGCTTTTTTAGTGACAGAAAATTGGTTATGTTCATGTGATTTATTTGCTTGCTCTTAGGCACTGATGGAACCTCATCAAGTTCTTGGGGAATTCTACAAAGCAGTTTGAAAACCTTGATCTAAGGCAGGGGTCCCCAAACATAGCAACTTTAAGACTTGTGAACATCAACTCCCAGTATTTTCCAGCCATCTGGCTGAGGAATTCTGGGAGTTGAAGTCCACAAGTCTTAAAGTTGCCAAGTTTGAAGACCTCTGATTTAAGGTTTTGCTAAGGTGAATATACCTTTAACTAGAGATGGTATTCAGCAGGTTCCAATCAGTTCTGGAGAACCGGTAAGCAGAAATTCCAAGTAGTTCAGGGAACCAATAAATACCACCCCTGACTGGCCCCACCCCCATCTCTTATCTGCCTCCCGAGTCCCAGATAATCAGGAGAAAATGGGGATTTTGCAGTGGGATGGGAATGGAGAATTTACAGTATCCTTCCTCTGCTATGACCACCAAGCCCTGCCCACCAAGCCACACCATGCCCACCAAGCCACGCTCACCGGTAGTAAAAATATTACGAATCCCACCACCACCTTTGACTGAATTGTCTCCTTTCTTCCATACAAATCTAATAAATAATAATTATTATTATTATTATTCTTAGATATTACCTTACCCATAAATTTTCCTGTGATTTTTCTGAGCATTTTGAAAATACGTCTTTTTATTTTTCTTATTGTACTTCACCTTTTTTGAATGTTTTGCTTGAAATACCCTTCATTTACCTTTCATTTTCCTTCCTCAGTTGATACTGGGTGTTTGTTTTTAGTTTTCTTTACACTTCTGGCTGTCCTAAATTTGGATCCTTCAGTTTTTCTGGTGAACATGTTAGTTATGTATGAAAGTTAGATAATTTCCTTTTTGAAATGTTGGAATTTTTTCTCTCTTTTTTTTTACTGTGCCTTTTGTCTCACAGAATACAAAATAATAGAGTTGGAAGAGACGTTTGAGGACTTCTAGTCTAACTCTTGGCTCAAGCAGGAGGCTCTGTACCAGGGGTGGGCAATTAAATTTGCCATGGGGCCAGGGGCCACATGAGAAATTGGGAGAGTTTTAGAGGGCCGGACTAATATAATTAACTCAGTTCTACTCAATACTGTATAATTTCCTCCCTTCCTTTCTCCTCCCCTTTCCTTTCCTTCTTTCCTTCCTTTCTTTTCCCGTTTCATTTCTTTCGTCCTTCCCTTTTCTCCCCTCCCCTTCCTTCCCTTCCCTTCCTCTTTCTTTCCTTTCCTTTCCTTCCTTCCCTCCCCTTTCCTTTCCTGTTCCATTCCTTTCCGCCTTTCCTTTTCTTTTCTAAGTGGAAGTTTCATATTTTATGAATGAAATATAAATTATTTTAATAAATAAGAAATGTCCTGTCATATTGCCAGCACGCCTAAAGATGGGGTCCCAAAACTTGCCAACTTTAAGACTTGTGGACTTCAGTTCCCAGAATTCAACTCCCAGCTATGCTGGCTGGAGAATTCTGGGAGCTAAAGTCCACAAATCTTAAAGTTGCCAAGTTTGAAGACTTCTGTTACAGAGCTTCTAATAAAAAAGAAAAACTTTTGTAGTATCATTTATATTTCCCACCCTCCCCCCCTCTCTTTCTTTCCCCCCTCCCCCCCTCCCCTCTTCCCCCCCTCTCTCTCCTCTTTCCAAAGCTTTTTCCTGCATGGCTTTTAACAAGCTTCCCCACCCCCACACTGGCTTTTGCAAGCTGCAGCTCTTTTCTCTCGCATCTATATGAACACTCTGCCCAAGCCCATGCAGGGAAACTTACGGGTGTTGCAAGCCACTCCAAACTCTGAATTTTTTTCCTGCATGGCTTTTGCCTTGGAGAACAAGCTGCCTGCAGGTCTCCCCCCCCTCTCTCAAGCAGCTCCAACGATCTCCAGCCGACGTTCAAGCCACCGGCTGCTAGGTAAAACCGAGACTCACATATAGCTGCCAGGCCGGTTACAGAGAGTGGTTGGGCCCTACTTTGTCCAGGTCTGCTCTATACGCATGATGGCGAATCTATAGCACCCATGCCACAGGTGAGCTTCATCATGTATGAATGTGCATCTCCCACTGGCCAGCTGGTTTTTGGGTCTCTACCACACATGTGGGGGCAGCACACATGTTGGAGATGCCTACACACGCACAGGGATGTGGGGAGCATGGGGATGCCTGCATATGCATGGCATGCATGGGGGCGACACGTGCATGTGTATGTGGTGGGGTCACACATATTTGGGGTGGGGCACACATGGGACAGATGTGTTTGCACATGCAGGAATGTGGCACATACAGGGGGTTGTGCATTGCATTATGGGTGCATACACAAGCACGTACTTTTGGCAGGCAGTGATGAAAAGGTTAGCCATCACCACTCTATACTATTCTGGACAATTTATATGAATTAAATTTGTTTTTAACTTCTGTCTTATATTCTGTATTTCATGGATCATAAACTTACTGACATCTCAACATTTTAATTTTATATGCTTAACCCTTTATTAGAGAGCTGCTGGGACAATGTTAGATTAAGTATAAAAGACAGACAGAAACTTAGCAATACATGAACAGAAGCTGGTAAAATAAAATAGTCAAGAAAGAAATGTCAACTTACCCTATCTTAACTCTCTTGGTATAAGAGGGAGGGAAGAGAAAACATTGTTCTATTTTCAAGATGCTGTTATTATAGCCTCTATCGATAGATCTCAATTTCAATATTTCATGTAAAGTTCTTTTCCTGATCTGGCCTGGATAGAAGGGCTGAATCCCTAAATTTGACCCTTAATAACTTCGATGTTTTTTAAATGTATTAGATTTGTTTACATTGTTGTTATTGTTGTGACCCGCTCCAAGTCCCCAGAGAGGGGCGGCATATAAATCTAATAAATTAAATTAAATAACCCATGGCTGGTTTTAAAATTGGCTCTGGAATTGTCCCGGATTGCACTTCCCAATCTATTATTTTGCATTATGTATTTGAATTGCTATTTCTATTTGATTCGCAAGATGTTCATCTGCTGTTTTCCACATGAAGTGACTATATTTATGTTGTTCAAAGCAGATGTTGGCAATAAAGAAAGAAGTATTAATTCTATTAAATGTCTTTTTGCATCATTATGTTCATTTAGCCTAACTCCTTTCTTAATTCTAGGTTCCTCTCTTTCTCATACTTCTACATGCCAATAGATAAACACATAGTAATGTCCTTTTGTAAATATTAGTTCCATCCTGCTCTGTTCTTATACTTATAACCTAAAAAGTTGGCATCATTTGGGAGAACAGTGCTTTGTAACTGGTCCTCATCATGGCAGTTCTTTTATGAATGGACACCTCTGATGCAGGAAATTTTGCAAAAATACCCACAATATTTTCTCAACATTCAAGTGTTTCCAGCAGCCCACAGAGCTTGGCTGTCACTACAGAAACAAAGCTCGGTTATAAGCACATTCTATCAACATTATGAAGCAAATATCTAACTGTATGTTCCTAAAGAATAAGAGGTGGTTTTTTTTAATCAGATTTTTTTTCAAGTATGAAGAGCCCTTTTCAACATTAAAAAAACTAGGTCCCAACAACAGTCATTATATTTTAAATGCCTTAACTGAAATAAAACACTAACAAAAAACTTTTGGGATACTGTTAAATGAATGTATCTTTTGTTAATTTATTTAAAACATATAATTATAACAGAGTTCACATAGAATTAAAATATTATATTAGAGAAAGCTATTTCTATAGAAAGTTATTTTTCCTGTTCAGAGGAGAAAGCCTTTTGGCACCATTAAATGGTGCAAAAGGCATTTCCCCTCTTTCCATTCATGAAGAGATTAGAAAACAGAATTTGAGACTACTGGGTTAAAGCGTAGCCTCAAAATAGCATAGCCTTTTGAAATGGATTAAAGGAGTTTCCATTTGTAGACTTTAATAACTGAAGAATATGTGAAATATTTTCTTAAATGAACTGACAACTGATGGTTTACCAGTGAAAAAGCTACAAGAGAAAAGAACATCATATCCTTATAGAAACTTTTGATTTGTTGACTGCAGGTAATATTGTTGTTGTTTTTCCAATTGTTTTTACAAGTGTTACACATTGGAATAGAATTAATATATAGTATTTCACTGCAGTGAATTTTGTCAGGCCAAAACTTTTCTTCTGTATATTGTTTTCCTTCTCATGGAATGGCAATTCCTTATATTTAAACTGCACTAAATATATATACAATTATTTGCAAAAAATTTCTTCTGTTCCGATCTTGAATCTCTCCTCTCTATCCTCCACCTCATATGAACATTTAAAATATTGTATGCCGTCCCTCTCCGCAGACTCGGGGTGGCTGTTTCTAACTAACTAAGAAACAATATTGCTCACTTCTTTCCTAGGTGACTAACAACTTTTCACTTCATTCCATTACTTAGCTTCTATCCAATTTCATGGGAAATAGCTATCAAACTATCTTGAAAGTCAGTTTTAAATTTTGTTTTGCCCCATTTGTTTGAGAAACACTGTTTAAATGAACCCACACATTATGAAGGAAGCTAATTATAACTCCAGCAAACACTAAATGGCTATTATATTTTTCTTTTTAACTTACTTAAGGAGCTATGTTATTGTGAAGCAATTTTAAAATAAATTATATATAGGTCATTGTTTTCTATAGAATAGGGATGTTTTGCTTCTACTGAACATTTATTTATTTATTTTGTCCAATACACAATGAGGGTTTTAGTGGGTATATATCTATATACACATAGTAAAATACATGATGAAGGTTATAGAGGAGATACTCATAGTAAAATATATCTAAGAAATAATAGAAAAGAAGATATAGTAATAGAACATATCAACGAAAGAATAGAAGAAGAGATGTAGGAATAGAAGAAAGGTATAGGAGATATAGGACAGCAATAGGACAGGGGAGGAAGGCACTCTAGTGCACTTGTACTCGCCCCTTACTGACCTCTTAGGAATCTGGATAGGTCAACCGTAGATAATCTAAGGGTAAAGTGTTGGGGGTTTGGGGATGACACTATGGAGTCCGGTAATGAGTTCCACGCTTCGACAACTTGGTTACTGAAGTCATATTTTTTACAGTCAAGTTTGGAGTAGTTAATATTAAGTTTAAATCTGTTGTGTGCTCTTGTGTTGTTGTGGTTGAAGCTGAAGTAGTCGCCGACAGGCAGGACGCTGCAGCATATGATCTTGTGGGCAATACCTAGATCTTGTTTAAGGCGTCTTACTTCTAAACTTTCTAGGCCCAGAATTGAAAGTCTAGTCTCATAGGATATTCTATTTCGAGTGGAGGAGTGAAGGGCTCTTCGGGTGAAATATCTTTGGACATTTTCAAGGGTGTTAATGTCTGAGATGCGATATGGGTTCCAAACAGATGAGCTGTATTCGAGGATGGGTCTGGCAAAAGTTTTGTAAGCTCTGGTAAGTAGTGTGAGATATAAACATACCTTTGACTAGACTGTTTCGTTAACATCCAGTTTCTTCTCAACACAGAATTCAATTGAGTAGAAACAATATCAGAACAGCACCAGTGTGATCCAGGAAACAAACAAACAAATATATTTTGAAAGTCCTTATGGGCAGTATGTATCTCTTTCAATCAAAGAGGCATGGGAGTCTGTCCTACTGTCCCTGTCCTATTGTCTTCTTTTGTTACTTTTTATCATTACTTATATAATGTTTTATTTGTACAATTTACCAATCTATAATTGTTTGACAAAATAAATAAATAAAATAATAAAAAGGATCTTAGCTGTTTCTAGCATTACACTCTTCTGGAGAGAGCTCTGATGTTCCCAAGATATGTTGGAGCCACTATTCCAGTTTAGGAATCACAGTCCTAAAGCATCTACTGGGATTACTCTGGCCTTTAGTACCCACCTCTTCTCAAGTTCTTCCTTCAGCCTGGAACTTCTCCAGCTTCTCATATTCTTTCTTCCTAATGTTGCTGCTACTTGGCACTACTATAACTATCACTACCACTGTCTTCTGGTCTTCATCTACTACCACAATGTCTAGTTGACTGTACATCTGGATCAGGGGCAGATTCCCATTATTGCCACTACCCGTGCGCTGTGCATGCAGTTTCTGTTCTCCTGCATGCACGCATGTACATTCCTGATAGTTCCTTGATGCTCCAAGATCTTTGAAAGATATAGTTCAGTGGTTCTGTGATCTCGTCAGAAACTTGAGATATAATTAATCTGGTCCTGGTGATTTAAACTTGTCTAGGATAGACAGGTATTCACTTATCATTTTCTTCCCTATTTTAACTTGTGTTCCTAATATGTTTTTTGTGGTGGTATTTTTGATAGGTTGGATTGGGTTTTTTCCCCCTTTGTGTAAAGCCAGATGCAAAAACCAAGTTAAATAGCTCTCTGTTCTCCCTGTTGCTTGTCACCTTCTTGCCACCTGTCCAATGTCCTAGCCAGCATGATTCTTCTACTTCATGTCACCCTCATATTTCAGGTGATGTGTTAGGAGGCGTTTGCCCTAGGACCTCTATTACTAAGATAGCTATGTAATTAGTTCTGGTGAGTTTGGTGTTTGTGTACTGTTTAAATATAGTAGTTTGCCCTGCCAATGTTGGTGGGGGTGGGGTTTTTTGCTTGGTAGCTTCTTGATCAGAGTATTACCCTGAAATGCTCTAATCAACCAAAAAGAAAACCAAACCCCCACCCCCACTGACATTGTTGGGAAGGCACAAGACTGCCTTATTTAATTGCATGTCATCAATGGGATTTTACAGCACTCATTATG
Organism: Erythrolamprus reginae; assembly: GCF_031021105.1. Classification (NCBI taxonomy): domain Eukaryota; kingdom Metazoa; phylum Chordata; class Lepidosauria; order Squamata; family Dipsadidae; genus Erythrolamprus; species Erythrolamprus reginae. Next base: position 291,642,536 of record NC_091951.1, read on the forward strand.
AGACTGGAGAATTTGTATCATCTGTTTCTGGAAGTGACAGTAACATTCATTAGTGAGATGCTATAGGAAGAAAAGGTTGCTTTGTTTTATGCTTCCATAGGTTCTGGGATATGTTCCTCTATCCTACGCTGATAAATTGACAATTATTCTGAATATATTATAGTATGAGCACCGGATCACTATCTAATAAATTTGTAGTCCTTGCCTTAATTAAACATCGGGCACAAAGAAAGAAAAATTGTTCAGAATTTGTCCTACATTCAAGCAAATGGAAATTAAACAAAAGAGAACAATGGCACATAAAAGCCAGATTAAAAATAGAAATTCTGAATAAATATGTCTAATACCCTCACTTACTAAGCATTTAACATTTATTTGATTTAAAATTGTTACTAGTATTCATAACAAAATAATCTGTAGTCACAATCTCATTATGGACATGAAATAAGATGCATCATTAGTTCTGTAAGATTTTGCAAAGTGTGTGCCTAGGAATGATAGCATTTTAATAATGGAATCAGAATTGATTACTGAATTTAGGTTTGCTAAATGTACTACAGGCTAAATGGATTCTTAATTCCTATTAAAGTGAAACACTGAGCTCTCAGAATTACAAACTTTGGATGGTCCTGGAAGGGGTTGGAATAAGGAAATGAAACCACAGAATATATGTGTTGTTCATTCAAAATACAACTCTATATTTCCACATCTTGTAATTACAGTCATGTAACTGCCCTATTCAGTTTATTCTCTTTTCCAACAGACAGAAATACTAAACTTAGGTAGTTTCACCACTAGGACATAACATGCCCCCCATAATTATGGTTAATAAAAGCATTCTTGGAACTTTAAAGAGTGCTTAGATTCCTTCATATTTTAATCTATTTATTGGCTGATGCCTTCTCAGAATTTGCCTGTACTCTAAACTAAGGTAATAACTCTAAATTCTACTCAAGTGAATCAATAGAGCACTGTCTAGGCTCACTGCAAGTTTTAATCATATTTGAAATAGATAATTAAGTATTGGATTGCGTTTTGGAACATATATGGTTCAGCACATCAATACTACAATTGAATCTTTTTGCCTTAACTATAGCATAGCTTAAGAGAGTTACAGAATCTTGACATGTCATGGATCATGGCTTCAGTTGTGAATCATCACTTATATTCTGTTCTGATATAACAAATCAGCATGTTCTGGCCTAGGCTTCCCAATAAATCGTAAAACACAAACGGAGTCCCAAAACCCCCTTTTTATTTTAACGGTTGTGAATTGTGTCCATTCCCAGCCGTATTAAGTCTCAAACAATGTTAATTAGAGGTCTGCCAAAGTCTTTCAGAAAAAAACCTGATATCACCATCCTTTATCTCTCTTGACACACTGCTCAAGACCTAATTGGCAAGGAACTTTGCAAGGCCTAACAGAACAGGGAATCAGAAAGGAGTTGCTGAGACACGAATTGAACAAAGTTGCTTCCTGCAATGAGCACATCCATTTGCTCCACTTTTATATCCTATGGGAAGGGCCAATCATCTCCAAGCCTTACTCCCAAGTAGCCCATTTTCCTTCATAACTGTTCTTGCCTTCTGGCAGCTCTGTGCATGCATGCTTTGAGAACAGGGTCCCCCTGCTCCTCTGCCTTACTCATGCCAGCCTCTGGAGCCACCAGAAACCTCCCAGATGGCCCAGGCTGAATCTCTGCTTCTGACACTGAGCCTTATCCAGACTCCAGGACTGACTCATTTTCCTCCCCAGCCTCCTCACTGTTTGACTCTGCTGCCAGCTTTATAGGCCACTGGCAGACCATAACACAGCACAGAATTTCAGGCTATCCTTGAAGAAAAGTAACTCTGATGGATTAGGAGAAGCAAAGAGCTGATCAGGCTCAATGGCCTTCTGCACATAACAACTCCATCTGATGTATGTATTATTAACAATTTATTTATTTATTTATTTATTTATTTATTTATTTATTTATTTATTTATTTATTTATTTATTTATTTATTTATTTATTTATTTATTTATTTATTTATTTTTTTATTTATTTATTTATTTATTTATTTATTTATTTATTTATTTATTTATTTATTTATTTATTTATTTATTTATTTATTTATTTATTTATTTATTTATTTATTTATTTATTTATTTATTTATTTATTTATTTATTTATTTATTTATTTATTTATTTATTTATTTATTTATTTATTTATTTATTTATTTATTTATTGGATTTGTATGCCACCCCTCTCCACAGACTTAAGAAGAAGAAGAAGAAGGTACAGTGGTACCTCTATTTACGAACTTAATTCATTCCATGACCATGTTCTTATGTAGAAAAGTTTGTAAGAAGCAGCAATTTTCCCCATAGGAATCAATATAAAAGCAAATAATACGTGTGATTGGGGAAACCACAGGGAGGGTAGAGGCCCTCTTTCCTCCCAGGAGATTCCTAAGAGGCCCCACGGAGGCTTCTCCCTGCCTTTTCCGGTTACAGTTTCGGAGGTTCAGGTTAGTAAGTGGTGAAGAGGTTCTTGAGAAGAGGCAAAAAAATCTTGAACACTCGGTTCTTATCTAGAAAAGTTCATAAGTAGAGGCGTTTGTAGGTAGAGGTATCACTGTATTTCAAATTGTTTCTTTCTGGTTCATGAGTAATACTTGCTGAACTGCAGCACAGTTCTTGCTAGTTGTAACATTAGCTGTTCTAGCAAAGTTCTGACTGATTTTGAAAAGCTCAAGAATAAATATCATAGCACATATGAAACTATCCAAAGTTAGTGATATTAACCTGTGACTTTATAGAAGTTGCTCAACCTCAATTTCATCAGCATGACATGGTTGATAAGAATTATTGTCTACTAACATAGGGAGGGTTGTGGGTTACTCTTCTTACATTGGAACAATGAGGGAAATTACTCATTACATGGACAGCTGGCTTGATGCAAGTCTCATCTCCTGGAAATGTGGAACAGGCTGCAAGATTTAAAATGTTTAATTAAAAAACATGAAATATAAATTTAAATCCACGTCACCATATTTCCTTAAGAGATGTGGACTTGTCTTTGATTAAGTGCTCAAACAGCAACCTGATTGATACTTCAATTTGGATTCCTGCATTGAAAGATGCAACAGACATAACGGCCTAGATCAGGGGTCTGCCATCCACAGCTCTGGAGCCGCATGTGGCTCTTTCATCCCTTTTGCTGCGGCTCTGTATCACGCAAAATATGAGACACTTGCTGGCATGTGATTTATTGAGCTTTTTGATGCATCTATTTTTTCAGAGTTCAAAATGTTTTTGTTGCATGCAGAAATAAAAATGTGTTTTCTCTGTAGCAGGTCATTGATTTCATAAATGCAACACACTACAGGTTTTTTTATCCCTAGCATAAAGATAAAAAACGATATATGCAGTGTTATCTTCATTTTAGATGTCAAAAGGATTTTGTGGCTCCCGGTGTTTTCTTTTCTGTGGGAAATGTGTCCAATTGGTTCTTGGAGTGTTTAAAGTTGCCGACCCTTGGCCTAGGTGACCATTTGGCAGAATAACAGCTTATGTTTTTTAACCAAAAGATTAAATTATTAAAGATACCAAACATTTTCCAACACTATATTTATTTGATGAAATAGCTGGATCATTCTGACCTGTATTTAAAGGAACAACAATTGTACAGAAATAAATAGAAAAACCTCATACTTACAGAAATATCATCACTAAAATCTATTTCATCCAAATCTAGGTACTCAGGAGCTTCCATTATTCTGCTCTGCACATTTTCATTAGATTAGCTGAATACCGAAGCTCTGTTTCAAAAGAGAAAAAGATAAAGATAAAACTAAAGGAAAGCATTTAAAAGCAGACATGATAATTGAAGTCACAACTATTCAGTTTGCAAAAAACTTTACATTGATCATGACACTGGGTAAATATTCTCAATAAGTTTTCAGCAGAGGTTTATCCATATTTTGAAAACACTCCTAGGCTCGTGAAAATGGCCTATGTGCATGAATATCCCTGGGGAACATAGTTATCAGCACCAGCTGGAGAAGAGCTCCTTAGAGTTTAAGCCTTCTCTCTTTTTAAAAAGAAAACACATCTCAGATAAATGAGAGATTGAACATGTGAGGTTAATTACATTTATTAATTATTTAAAAAGGAACAATTTCAAAACTAAGTGGAAATAGTGGCTTTAGTTTTGTAACTGTTTTTAGTGAGATCTCTAAATTTTATTATTTAATATTAATAAAGTGTTTTATTATTTAAGACAGCTGAATTTCAGTGTAGATTTAAGAAGATCCTTTTAAATTTTAGGACCAGGATTATTGAGTGAATGTCTGTGGAGAGTCAAAAACTGGACTGGTTTTTTCCCCTTGGGGAAGAAGAAAACATTTTGCTTCTCGCCCAAGAAGCTTCATCAGTTCGTGAACTGTTTCTTTTCAATTGTTCATCCAAGAAGCTTTATCAGTTCAAAACTGATGAAGCTTCTTGGATGAGAATCAAAACGTTTTTTTCTTTTTTCCTTAAGAAACAAGCAAGCCACTCGCCTTTTGAAAAAAAGGATTATTGAACATTCAAGGAAAGCTCGGAGTAATGAATCAGCTAAGGATTAAGAAGGTTATGCAATAATAATAATAATAATAATAATAATAATAATAATAATAATAATAATAATAATAATAATAATAATAATAATATTTGTATGCCACCCCTCTCCAAGGACTTGGAGCAGCTCACAACAAAAACAATACATAGTATACAAATCTAATGATTAAAAAAAACAGTTTAAAAAACCCTTTAAAAAGTAATCATACAGCCCAAACAAACCATACATAAATCATAATAGCTAAGGGGTATATTAATTTCCCCATGCCTGGCGACATAGGTGGGTTTTCAAAAGCTTACGAAAGGCAATATATATTATATGCCTTACTTCTGGCAGAAACACTCTACTGGGTGGGGCTACAGTAGGATTTTTACTAGCTGCAGGGGGTGCTAAGATTTTATAAACATAATCACCAAGAAAATGCCCTAAGTGTATTCATTCCTTCATTCAGTAAATGGTGCTTTCTGAAGGTTGCTCTATGTTAAATGAAGGAAGCGTTCTGAAATTTTATTCTCAAATCCCAGTAGAAATGTGAACTGCCTCTTGCTGACTAGCTTGCAAGCCATGAATTATTCTTGATGGCTTTTATGTTTTTTTTTCTCAACTCTGATTTCTGCCCAAGATTTCAGGAATAGATAAAATAGGCTGGTAGTCTTTGCAAGCCATGTTGTTTATTATCAGTTGTACAGAATTAATGTTAAAGTAACTCATACGCTGTGACAACAAATTAATCTGCTTATTCACAATACACAATATCATTTTATATTCCAACCCAGAGAAAAATGTCTGGGGAAAATGATATTTGATTTATAAATACCAAAGAGCTTTACAGACCAAACAAATGTATAGCTTAAAATAAACCAAGTAACACAAAGAACATAATCAGATCCCAGAGAGGAAATAAATATTAATTTCATAAGGGAAATGCAGCCGGTGCAACTTATATGTCATTTTTATACATTAACAATATATTGAAGGATCAGTATTTGCATACCAAGTAGAATATAATGATGTTTTTCAAGATTAAAGTCTTAAATAATAATAGCTTGTAATCTATTCTAACATGCTTTTCTTGATTACAACAGCCACAATTCAGCAAAGTTAAGCACTTTTAATTCCCATTTATTTTAATTCCCACTAAGCACATATATCTTTTCCAATGAAGTTAGTGGGGTTTAAAAATTAGTTAATTTTGACTGAATAGGTCATGCCCTGGGTATTTTTTTTCCTAATCTCAATAGCTCTATAGTTCTATTTAAAATGTAGAATGCAAGATTATAACTTTATGTATCTCTTTCTTTTAAGATCATAATACAAATATAAGAGTCCTAATACAAATATTTTGGACTCCTAGTGGGCATATAAGCCCAATTAAACAAACAAACAAACAAACAAACAAACAAATAAATAATTTAAATATCAGCCAGCAAGCACTATGCTGATGCCCCCAAAACTAACACAGCTACAAATAAGAGGGAGTCATTTTCCAAAGCACCCGAAGGCATGACAAGAAGCAATGGATGAAAACTAATCAAGGAGAGAAGCAACCTAGAATTAAGGAGAGGTTTCTTGACAATGGGAACAATAAACTGTTGGAACATCTTGCCTTCAAATGGGTGCCCAATCACTGGAGGTTTTTGAAATGAGATTGGACAGCCATTGGTCCAGAATAGTATAGGGCTTTAATGGCGAACCTATGGCATGTGTGCCACAGTTGGCAGGCAAAGCCATATCTGAGGGCCCTTAATGTGTTGCCCTATGTCAGCTCCAGAGTGCTGGCCAGCTGATTTTTGGCCTTCTGGAGGGCAGGGGGAGGTCATTTTCGCTTTTCCCTGGCTTCAGGAAAACCTCTTGAAGCCTGGGGATGGTGAAAAACAGCCCAACAGTCCAACTGAAAGTTCATTTTCTGAACTTACACTTGGGCCATTGGGTCCATTTTTTTGTCATCCACAGGCTCTGGAGGCTTCACTGAGCCCTGTGTGCATGCATAGGGGAGCAGTGTGAGGGGTTGTGCACACATGTACATGGGGGCATTGCATTATGGGTGTGGGGCAGTATTGCACATGTGTGTGCCCTTTTGGCACCCAAGGAAAAAAAATGTTTGCCATCACTGTAATACAGGTACTTGACGGGTTGCCACAGAGAGGAGGGGGGTCACACTCTTTTCCAGAGCACCAGTGGGCCAGATGAGGAACAACGGTTGGAAGCTGACCAAGGACAGATTGAACCTAGAAACAAGGAAGAACTTCCTGATGGTCAGAGCGATCAACCAGTGGAATGGCCTGCCAGCAGAAGCTGTGAGCTCCCCAACTCTGGACATTTTCAAGAGGAAATTGGACTGTCATTTGGCTGGGGTACTGTAGGATTTCCTGTCTGAGCAGGGGGTTGGACTTGATGACCTGCAAGGTCCCTTTCAACTCTGATAAATAAACAATAAATTGGCATGCGGTCTATGGCCTGAGCAGGGGTTGGACTAGAAGACCTTCAAGATCCCTTCCAACTCTGTTATTCTGTTGAGACTCCTACTGGCTCAGAAAATAAGACTATAGAATAAATTCTCTGTGGCGGCCACAACTCTCTGGAACCAGCTCCCCCCAGATATCAGAGTTGCCCCCACCCTCCTTGCCTTTTGCAAGCTCCTTAAAACCCACCTCTGTCATCAGGCATGGGGGAATTGAAATTTCCCTTCCCCCTAGGCTTATAGAATTTATACATGGTATGCTTGTAGGTATGAGTGGTTCTTTAAATTGGGGTTTTTTAGATTGTCTTTTAATATTAGATTTGTTTACATTGTCTTTTTATATTGTTGTTAGCCGCCACGAGTCTTTGGAGAGGGGCAGCATACAAATCTAATAAAATAAGTAAGTAAGTAAGTAAGTAAGTAAGTAAGTAAGTAAGTAAGTAAGTAAGTAAGTAAGTAAATAAATAAATAAATAAATAAATAAATAAATGTGTTCTTCTATATAGTTGCTACTTAGTTGGAAAGAATTCTGAGATTAAGATTTCTAAGAAATACTATGTAGCTAATGAGGACATAAAACATTATTAGGGAAGGAAGTGGAAACCTTATCATGTACAACACCAAGAGGTCCACTTTAAGTTTAAGAGAAAGAATTCTGTCACCTTGAAAACTTTGCCTTAATAGTTCCCTGGTTAAAAAGTCTAAGGGCACAACAAAACTTTACATATTTAGTAATTGAATCTCAAATGGCAGTAACTGGTCGGGAAAAATGGAAATATGGTAGCTAATTCAATTAAAGTGTGGCTCCTGGGTCAATGGTTGAGAATCTGTTTAATAATTTTATTTTATTTCTATTTGTTTTATATTGGCAAAATATTGCTATATTAAAAAAAACAAATTGTAAACTAATTCAAAATATTTTAGGGGAAAGTATATAAACAGCTGAAATTAAAAAAAACACATTAACTATATTTAAAAGCGAACTGTGCCAAATAACAATCTCCTAAAGTTAGATTGTGTACTGTGCAGGACAAGGGCAAGGAAAATTATTCAGAGGCTAAAGCTATTCCTCAGTAAAAAATAAAATACTGAGCAATTGGGACTTATCTTGGAATAAAGGTAGATAGATAGACTTTTCATCAAGAGTAAAATCATGTAAGATGTAGAAAGTGTGGACAGGTATGTGTTTTTATCTGTGTTTCACCTGTGAGAACTTGAGTCCATCTATTCAATTAGGCGTGGGAAAATTCTAAGACTAGTACAAAGAAATATTGGCTTATGAACAAACTTTTTACATTATATAATTATGACAATGACTCCCACTTTAGAATTTAGAAGTGGCTAAATTCAGGGAAGACTGGGCTACCAGTTGCAAGTGGCTGTTTGCTAATTTTGAATGCCACTACTTAGGGAGAAATAATGGAGCAGGCATTGTTTGTGAACTTCCTGAATGCTTCTATATGGTTTCCACCTGACAAAGAAGGCTGGATTGGAAGAGCCTTTGACCGGATGCAGCACAACCTTTGCTATGTTCTAAGATAAGATTTGTCACTTCTCTTTTATACTGTTCAAATAAAAAGGATTAAAGTGAAGCCACAGGATTAATGAGAAAGTTAAAGAATTCTGACTGATGCATTCTCATCCAACAGTACATGTACTACCTACATAGTGTAAGACTTTATTTTAAAGAATATCCCATAAGCTACAAGATTCATATATGGAAAAGCCTGACATGTGACTCGGTTAATATTTAGTTTGAACAATGAGGGGTCCTTGGTGCTCTCTGATTTCGGTTGTTTTATTGCAGACATTTCATTAACAAAACTAGGATAACCTTGCACTGATGATGTCAGTCTTTGGAGAGAGGCAGCATATAAATTTAATAAATAATAATTATGATGATGTTTGCAATACAGTGATACCTCGTCTTACAAACCTCTCATCATACAAACTTTTCGAGATACAAACCCAGGGTTTAAGATTTTTTTGCCTCTTCTTCCAAACTATTTTTACCTTACAAACCCAAGCCGCTGCCACTGGGATGCCCCACCTCTGGATTTCTGTTGCCAGCGAAGTGCCTGTTTTTGCTCTGCTGGGTTTCCCCTGAGGTTCTCCCCCATGGGAAACACCACCTCCAGACTTCCGTGTTTTTGCAATGCTGCAGGGGAATCCCAGCAGTGCAAAAACAAGTGCTTTGCTGGCAATGGAAGTCTGGAGGTGGGGTTTCCCAGCGAGGGGAGCCTCAGCGAAATTGCAGCATCACAGAAACATGGAAGTCCAGAGGTGGGGTTTCGAGGACTTCCGTGTTTTTGTGATGCTGCAATTTCGCTGAGGCTCCCCGCGCTGGGAAACCCCATCTCTGGACTTCCGTTGCCAGCGAAGCACCCGTTTTTGCACGGGAATCCCAGCAGTGCAAAAACGGGCGCTTCGGCTGGCAAAAGGGGTGAGTTTTGGGCTTGCATGCATTAATCACTTTTCCTTTGATTCCTATGGAATTTTCACCTTAGAAACCTTGTCCCGGAACCAATTAAGTTCGTATGACGAGGTATCACTGTAGTGGCAAATATCTATAGCTTGGGTTCAGGATAAGGGTGAAGATTAGTTCTCCGAGCTTGTGGGTTAGTTTCCAAACATTTTTTTATTAGTTAGGTAACATTTTAGCAGAGTTTAGGGGATGTCAGTATCAGTGTTCTTCTGTTTATAAATGCTTCAGGTGTGGGTATGTCAGCAGAAGATCTTGTGACACCTGAACCATCACAAGATCCTCACTTGGCACACCCACACCTGAAGCCCTTATATACAGAAAAACACTGACAACCCCTAAATTCTGTTAACGGTGTTACCTAGCCTGGTAATGAAATATTCAGAAACCAACCCACAAGCTCGAAGAATGAACTCTCACTGATGATGTTATTTAGTTTAGTATAAAACATCTGCAAGAAAAAAACCCAAGCCGAAAGAGCACCAATAACTCCTTATTTCAACTCTGAACTACAAACATGCTCCTTTATTAGTTTGAAGAGTCTTCTTTAAAAAAAGATACAGAACAATCTTCTTTAGAAAACTTTATCTAATTGTTCTATTTTATCTTAAAATCCCTATTGTGTCAGCATGATGGATTTTTTTTTTTTGCTCTTACCAACCTTAGAAAAAGACATTTTTCTCCTAATATGCATCTTGTTAGCACATTTTGATCTAAGCTCCTTTCCACTCTGGAAAGGGAAGGAGCAGAAACCATGTTTATTATACAGCCTTCCCAGATGCTGCTGTATTCCTCTGGTTTTAAATCAAGTGAATGAAAATGGAATTTCAGCATTTGCAGCTTTTCAGAATTGGCAAGTCTGCTTAGGCTCTATAGGCTTGAACTCAATTTGCTGGCAAGCCCTTTGTTTCAGGCTGAACAATTAAGATTTAATTGGATCAGTTAAGCTAGCTATAAAACCAACTTTTCTGAGCCTGTAAAGGCAGAAATAAATTGACAAAAAAAAGTCTGATATAGACATATGAATGCAACCCAGATGACTGAATTCAGACATAACACTAAAGCATCATTAAGTTTCTAATCTTTTCCTTGTGGGCTTATTGGAAAGAGAAGGGTGAGGGTGGTATATTTGACACTAAACCATAGTTTAGCATTGTAGATGAACTGAATCAAGATAAAGAATGTATGTATAATCCCTGCAATTTTGACCCTTTTTTCAAAAGGAAAAACAGTTGCAGGGATTAGTCAAATAGGCATTCTCTTCACATCATATGTTACAGCATTTCTGTTGTATGTCTATATGTACAAGGTTTCCATCCAGAGATGATAGGAATCAGTTATACATTATACTATTAATTTTAAATTACTGTAATATAGAAAGTGTTTTGGGGACACTCACAAGTTAATGCTGGGTTTGGTTTAGACACCATGAACCAGCTGTTAGGCAACAGGCAGTATATTCAAGGGTTAAGCATTCATTGGTACATATAGAGAAGAACCAATGTAAATCTCAATCATGTTTTTAATTTCCATTTATTTTTACTCAATTATAATGCAAGAAAAATAAAAGATGTAGGTAATTTTAATCTAATAGCATTGGTATCATGAATCATATCAGGTAAAAGATGTGGAAGAAGAATCAATTGAATAAACAAAACTTCATTTCACTAATAACAGCACATGTTTTGGGTTAAGAAGTCTAATCCCAATATCAGGACACTTTTTCAGAAAATATCAAAAGTACTCAGAAGCTCTCTGCCACCATTCTCATATAGTTAAGCAAGAGATTTTTCTTTTAATAAAAATGTTTATTTCTTATCTATGCATTTGTTTATTTATAGGACATAAATAAAACCAACTTTTCACCGTATTTTATAACCGACCAAAATAGTGCAATATTGAAATTTTGAAAAATGACAATAAGCAAAACTTTATTTAGTGTGGATGCAAATGCAAAGCATGATGAAAGTAACAATCCAAAACCAACCGTATCAAATGTAAAATGGACTAAAAACAGCCAAAGCAAAACAAATATTAAAACCAGCAACATGTAAGACTGATTAATATAGTTTTAACTGGTCATATTCCCAGGGGACAGGCAACTTTTCGGATAATCTCTGTGCTGCAGAGATTAGATGAAAGTCGATATTACAGAAGATGTGGCAGAGAGACTTTGAACCTCTGTGATTTTTAAAAATACATTATTATTATTTATTAGATTTGTATGCCGCCCCTCTCCACAGACTCGGGGTTGCTAATTTCACAATTCATTTACAAAGTAATGCATAATTCATCAATGTGGTGATTTCTCTTGGAGTATCATAAACATATAGACATCCAGAATATGTACTCATATACATTCTGAACACAGTACATCCATTCTTTCAGAAATCTCTGAACTAGTTGCATTTTTTTTGAGAAAACCTGTGTTCCTTATGCAGTGATGGGCTACCAAAATTTTTACTACCACACCATGAGCGTGGCTTATGCATTTTGTTTCCATCTTTCAATTCAAATTGGGTGCTCTGGGGTGGAGCTCCAAATTTTGCTACCGGAACTGTGGTCCTGACTATTTCCGTAGGAGACCATCACTGTCCTTATGGTAAACAGAATGGTTATTCCATTATAAAGATTTATTGAATACCTAATGTTAGCCTCAGATATATATGATGAAGTGCCACCAAAATTAAAAGATTCTTCTATAATGTATGAATTAGTGAAAACTTATTTGACAAGCAAACTGCAGTCCATTATGATTTTTTTTATTTTTAATCAACATTTGTGATTTAAAAATATACTTTGAATTTGAAAATTTTAAAAAATTAATATTTAATATTTACTTGTTTTATACAAACAACACTATAATATTTACCTCTGCCAACATTTTTGCAGCTTTTTGATCGATTCTAATGTACTTTATAGCATAAAAATTGCTAAGATAGTAGATTCTCTTCTACCCTAGAAGCTTAGAAGAGATTAGTACCAGGTCATAACAAATAAATAATCTTATGTAAGTTATGAGAATTGATCAAAATACTATAACACTTAATAATTTTTTGATAACAGAAAACATACTTATTTCTTGTGACTTTTTGTTAGGTTCTAATAAAGGTGTTGTCTAATGGTTAGTAGGTATGTAAGTAAATAGGTGGGCAGGCAGACGATGGGAATTCATTTAGGATTTCAGAAAAGGTCATATTAGTTTTTAAGGATAAATGAAACCAAATACTTTAGCCAGAAGTCATGATTTTATGCAAGAGGTGTGTCTTGTTTCAGATACAAAAATATAACATGATTCTGCTCATTTTTGGAACAATCACAATATGTAGATTACCCAGTAGCAACAACCTATCTGACAAATATAAATACCACGGAAAGCAAGAAAGTGCATCTGTAAGTCTGAATTAAATGCCAGATACTATGTGATAATTTAGTTGCAAAAATGTTACACAATGGTATTTGCAACCTCTATCAATTAGCACATCCCCAACGTGATACTATTGAGCTATGGTAATTATTAACCATTTGCAGAGGTCTATGCATAGCTTCTTCATGAAAGAACCCCCCTGTAAAGTCATAATTATTCAGGAATATAGGTATTATTTGGCCAACTGTTTCTTTCTACTATGCGGCAACTATGCAGTTGTGATTGTACATATGAATTGTTTCTGACATACTGACAGTTTTACAACTGAGTCTGCACCTACATCTAGTCATTTCCTCCTGGTAACTTAACACTACTGTAATTCAATGTTTTGAGGGATTGCAAGAAAATTATTCTTACGCTTACACAAAGTATAGTCTTTGGTTAATTGAAGATGCCATCCAAATGACACAAATCAGTTTCATCTCCCAGTCTGTTTCTGGGTTCAATGCAAAGTGCTGGTATTAAGTTCAACAGTTTAAAAAAAAAACAACCAGAGCTCAGATTCTGGAAATCTGTGGTATCTTCCCAGACTTCCAACTTTTTGACATGTTAAAATATCCATATTCTTGAATGTTTTTAGAGCAGTAAGATTATGTGTGTTTTGCCTTTTGCTCTTCTCCGTTGTTTTTAAAAAAATATAATTACTGCTTGTAACAAATATTATAAGCTGTTTTGTGTTTTTTAAAAGAGAAAAAACCAATATTTTTAAATACATAAAATAAATATTGCTGGTAGAGCCAATAATTTGCCCATATAAAGATTCTATCACTGTAGTTTCAAGAAGCCATGGGAGAACAAAGATGCTAGATATATCTTCCCTGTAATCTACATCAGTAAATACATCAGTAGATACAAACAAATCCTTGTTCCCCTTCTTACATAATCTTTCCTATCCACTTAAAGATACTCTTTAAAAAAAAAAACCACCACCAAATTGTGGTTGCTAGGCATATGGAGAAACATCTACAGAAGATACAGTTGATAAAGAAACTGTTTTCGACTCAACCTTATAACAGAAACACTTCACTTTTATTATTAATTTGTAGTTAATCAGCATGAGGAAATAAGGGCTGACAGCTGAATATCCTGAAGATACAATTGTCAGGACAGGTGGTGCAAAGTATTTAAATTTAAAATTCTTCAGGCACCTAATTAGGATAAAATTAGAAGTCCAAAGTGAAATAATAACTGGTATTAATAACAGAAGAAATTTACATGCTCTGAGAATCTCAGTTTCACTAGCATCATGCCCAACCCATATGCATCCACATGCTGCTTTCTTATATTCGCAAAGGAGTTGTATTATTCGGAATCCAACAAGAAGCATCGCTATAAGTGGAAGAAGATCAATAGCCACGAGAAATAATCTTCCATAGAAAAACTTCACCGAGTAATTTTTATACTCAGTCTTACATTTGGTATAGATGAAACTGCCCGTTGATTCATTTTTCATATACCCTTCATCCTTTTTTCCTGTGTGAAGTGGAAATGGGCAATAAAATGCAAAAGCAGAAATCCAAAGTATACCAACTACAAACAAGTGACACTTGCAACACTCTGTAGTTGTAGCTTCAGCTGGAGGATGCACCAGACGACACAATTTCAAACTGTAGAACAAAACAATGTATAATGTGAACCATATGGCAAGAGTAGCAGTAAAGTTCGTGAAGAAAACAAGAACTTTGCACCTATTTGAATCCAACGTGACGCCAGATGCATAAACAATCTTCAAAACATTCACCACCAGGTTATATAGAAGATGGACAATTACAAGGTTGACTATAAGTATCAATGGGATTCGTGATTTATCATGGATGCATCTCTTTGTGAAGTAAATCAGCAATGGATTTCCAATCGCGCTGCATGCGATTAAAATAGAGCAGAAAACAATCTCCCATGTGCTAATCCAGGAGTCCATGTTTTCCATTCAGTAGATATGTCCAGAATTTTTCTGATCTTTATCGCTTTTCAGCTTCAAAAAGACTGGTATAATTTCTTATCAAACTCATTTTTGCCCCCTTTGGTAAATTTTCAAAATGCATACAGAGCCAAGGAACTTGGCATACAATAGTCAGTCTCTTCGTAGAATGCAAAAATGAAAAACAAAACCCAGCCAATGTTTTTTAAGTGAATGTACTTAAGTGACCTTTCATCATCATCACATGTGGTGCTATCATTATGTACGCTCACAAGGGTATCCTTTAATGAAAGGTTACAGGAATATAGAAACAACTTGGAAGCCTTGCTTCTCTAAAAATACTTCAGCCACACAAGTTTTTACTGAACAACATGCCCTATAACTGAGAAGAAAGGAAGAAAATAAATGGAAAGATTGGGGTCAAGGGAACAGAAAAGGATGTGGTTTACTGGCTGCCTGGAATATTAAACCTTAGTATGCTATTCTACATTTTCTTTCATTCTCTTTCATCTTTCTCCCACTTGTAGTGATAAAATATGAAGGCCTGGTACTGCTAGAAGATGTACAGACTAGGGAGCAAAGAGGTAGAAGTAACATTTATTCTTTTCTCGTGGATTTTATCAATGAAGTTTTCTTCTTGTAGGCTGAAATTTACATTTCATTGCAGGTTCATCTACAGTATATTGCTATAAAGCAGGGATAATGTTGATCAAGGAGTTAATTGGAGGCCCATAAACCTTGGGGATGTGTGAATAGATTTCAGGTGGTTTGTGAATATGGTTAGGAGAAATAATTACAATTTTATTTCCACTAATATCTAACTCAAATTTAGGTAGGTTTTTTTCATTGAGTAATAGAAGCCACAAAATAATTTATGGCCTCTAGACTCCAAAAAATGTTTCACTTCAATAAATATCACTATCTGTATTTATTGTATCCTTAAAAGGGGTGTTGCCTTGTTTGTTGTTGATTTGATGGATTACCAAAGAAACTCATTTTTCCATATTTCACATTTTTATATTTTAATACTTGTATTTGAACATAATTGGCGTCCTCTGAAATATAAGCTATATCTATGTATTGTATTTTATGTATTTAAATGCTTTTTGAGATGATACCTACAGCTTCAATGCATAAAATAAAATACATAGATATAGCCTAGTAGTTAATTATGGATGTCAGATTGAATAAAAGTCAAAATATATATTAATCCCAGTGTAATGATCATAGTATAAACGGCAATGGAATGTCAAGATTTTCTAAACTGTTGCCTTCCAAATATACTGGGACTGATATTTGATAAGCCATGATTACAACATTCAAACTAGTCTAATAATTACAGACTCCTCTTGGCAAAAACTTTAACATTCTAATATTAGATACTAAAGTTAAATTCACACAAAACTTTCTCTGAGGGATTTTCAGTATTGAGTAAATTTTTGCAGAATACAGTAAGAATCATAAAAAGTCAACTGAGAGTTTTGACAATAATTATCTGTGCACTATTCAGAAGTCTTCAAGTCAGTTTAAAAGCAATAATAAATCTTTATCAAAAGATAAAAATGTCATGACAGTTAATTGATAACTTTAATAATATTGTTCATTTTATATTGAGAACTAGGTATATTTATCAATGCATTGTATTAGCTGAATTGAATCAGGTTTATTCAGAGTTAATATATAATTCTAAAAATTGTGTTCTTTATAGTAATTTTGTAGGTTAAGTGACTTAAACCCAAATCAAATAATGCACTCCATTCTCCTCAACTTTCCCAATAGTCCAAATTGTGTCTGGGATGAATCTTTAGGAAAGGAGAGGACTAGAAACAAGTATTTTTCTCTGTTCAAATAAAAGCTTGAAGCAATCACTCCAAGCCTTTTTATCATTCTCTACAAAATGCCTTTTTTCTGTGCAAAATATATATTGCAAGTGATACTTTCAGGAAGAGATGAAATATTTAAGATCCCATGAACTGACAGTGAACCTTATGAGCAGAAGGTGGTGGATTTTTCCTCCATACCTTTACCTTCAATTAGGTAAAGTTCAGCTGAGCAGAGTACTAAGAAGTACTCCGAGGATACAAAATGTTAAGGATACAAGATGGAAAAAGCCAAATATGGTTTTTAGGATTTCAGGATTAAATTAAATTGAGTTCACGAACACATATAGGCACAAAACTTCACAGATTTTTAAAAATCTATGTAACAGTTTTATGCTTATATGTGTTTGTGAACTCAATCAATCAATTTATAATGAATGATTGTCCTTTGTCTGATAGACAATAAAGAATTATTGTCCCTTGCCTATTGTCCTTTGCTTCACATGGCATCTCCATTTGTCAGTGGCAGAGACAAATGTGTATATTCCTTGAACATGTCCTAAAATATCGGATCCATTAAAGCCAATAGAAATATATATACTGCAGTTTTGGACTGAAGCCTTGCTGTATCCAGTAGCAACATGTCATCTGCTTTTTAATTAGAGAGGCCTTCGTATAATTATATATTACAGGTG
Source organism: Erythrolamprus reginae (assembly GCF_031021105.1). Classification (NCBI taxonomy): domain Eukaryota; kingdom Metazoa; phylum Chordata; class Lepidosauria; order Squamata; family Dipsadidae; genus Erythrolamprus; species Erythrolamprus reginae. The sequence goes on from NC_091951.1 coordinate 291,659,945, forward strand.
GAAGAGTCTTTCTCCTTTTTTATATATAAATAAAATTGTTCTAAAAAAGGCTATAAACTGGGAAAAGACCTTCAATTAGGTAAAGTACAGCTGAGCAGCAATCTAGATTTGGAAAGGAAGAGGTGATTTGAAGCAGACCTGGGCATGCATGTTTTCTTTGTATCTCCTTAAATCAAAGCATAGGAAAAAGCCACTTTTTAAGGAGATACTGATGATACAACATGGGTGCCTCTACATACTCCAAATCATTTTTTTCTGGACAGCCCTCATCTACTGTAAATAAATTGCTCTTATCCAATCAGCACCAATATGAAAAGTAAGAAATAACTTATTCTGGATTAAACTAGAGTACCTAAATATATAATCCAATTTTTTTCCCGATCTCTAGTAGTACTGGACAAAAGGCTACATTGGGAATTCTCAGAATTATAATCTCAGTGTACTCAGAGAAGATTGGTATAGCTTGTATTTTATTTTGATATTTAATTTGATTAGCTTTTTAAACAAATCTTAATTTCCAGCAAGAAAACTAAAATAAAAGCTATGCAGAAGGAAACATAATTTGTCCCTCTCTTATATATCCTGGAAAGGGATGAAAATAAAGGGCTTGCTTCTGTATTGTAAAAGCCCTCTGGAACAAGGTACACAGTTCAAAAAGAACATAAAACTCAGTGTGATCTGCAGGTAGATAGTCCCACTGGAAGAGGATGAGGCAAGAATTATATCTATTAAGTAGAATGAAAACTAGAAAGGTTTTCCTTTCAAAACCTGAGATTGTGGACAATTATGCAAATTCAGTAAAAAAAATGAGACATGCCTAGATTCATGAATGTTAAAATATTCAAAGCCTTGAGGAATGATTTGTTATGTGAGGTCAGCAATAAAATCTAGAGCAGTGATGGCAAGTCTATGACATACATACCACAGGTGGCATGCAGAGTCCTATCTTTTTTTTTAAAAAAAAATTATTTTTATTGATTTTTTAGAATATGAACACACACACAACATAAAACAGCTGCTCTGTGAGTAGTACCCACCACCAGACAAGCATTCACACCCCACCACCAAATCGGGGGTGTTTCTTGTATACTGTATACCATTTTAACTCAAGAGCAAATTATCTGTTTACATATTATAGAGTGGTTCCAACTTATTCCTTGTAGCTTGGTCTCGGACTCTACTCGCCATATATAGTCTTACCTTGTCCCATCGTCCCATCCTTTATTGCAAGTCAGTTTCATTAACCGAATTCATCCTTTTATCCATAATCTCAAATTGAATATGGTCCACCATGTACCGGTACCAATTTTGCATTGTCCATTTTATCGTATCCTTCCAACCCAAGACTATTACCACCTGAGCGCTTTCTATCGCTGCTTGTTTTATTTCTCTAAATTCTCCCATCGCATTGCTTTTAACTTATACTGCCATTTCCTTAGTAATTATCCATTGTATATTTAACATCCTATTAATATCCTCTTGCACTTTTTGCCAAAAATTCTGCACTACCAGGCATTCTCAAAGCATATGCATTAACACTCCTTTATCTCATGCATGCACGCGAGCTGCACTTCAGCTCAGCTATACTGTGCATGCACGTGCACTTATTTATTTATTTATTGGATTTGTATGCCGCCCCTCTCCGCAGACTCGGGGCGGCTAACAACAATAATAAAAACAGCATATAATAATCCAATATTAAAACAATTAAAAACTCTTATTATAAAACCAAACATACATACAGACATACCATGCATAAAATTGTAAAGGCCTAGGGCAGTGATGGGCAACCTTTTGAGCTTGATGTGTCAAAATTCGCCAAAAAACCGAGCATAACTCGGGTGGTGTATCACCTTGAGAAAAAAACACTCTCACTCTCTCACTCTCTTCCTTCCTCTCTCATCTCTCATTCTTTCTTTCTTGCTCACTCTCTCTCTCTCTCTTCCTTTCTTTCCTTCTCTCTTCCTTCCACTTTTTTCTCATTCTCTCTTTTCCTTCTTTCCCCTCTTCCCCTCCCTCTCCCTCTCCCTCTCTCCCTTTATATGTATCTCTTCCTTCCTTCCTCTCTTCCTCCCTTTCTCTCTCCCTCTTGTTCACTTTTCTCTCCCTTCCCTCCCTCCCTCCTTCTTTCTTCTCCTCTTTCCCTCCATCCCCCCTTCCCTCCTTTCCACTTCTCTCTTCCCTCTCCCTTTTTTTCCTTCTTTCTCATTTGTTTGGTTTCCCTCTCCCTCGTTCTTTCCCTCCATCATTTTCTCATTTTTCTCTCTCACATTCCCTCCCCCTCACTTCTGTTTTCTCTCCCTCTCTCTTGCTTTCTCTCTCTCTCTTCCTTCCTCTCTTCTTTTTTTTTCTGCCCTGCAATACGCCGCAGGGCAATCGGCTGCAAGCAGGAGCTCCAAGACGGTGGCACCGACGTTGGGTCGCAGTACATTGCTGGCACTGGCCCGCTGGCTGGGCTGGGACGGAGGTGCCAGCCCCATGCCCAGTGCAGCAATGTATGGCGTCCTGCAACACATACAGCCGCCGCCGGTACCTTGCAGCCAACCACCCCACTGCCGCCCCACGGCTACTACTCAGTGCCCTCCCGCTCGACCCACGTTTGGCTGCGCCACCTTCGTGGCTTGCCCTGCTGCCCCGCACCCGCTAGAGCTGCCCAGTGCAGCCGAAGCGCGGGGCGGAGTAGGTGGCGGCTGCTTCAGGCACGCCCCCAAGCTGAGCTTCCTTTGGCTTCCTTCGAGGCAAAGCTGCAAAGCTCACCTGCTTCCTCGAAGGAAGCCAAAGGAAGCTCAGCTCAATGAGGATCGGCTGTTGGTCTCTTCAAGCCGCTGTCGCCCACTGCGGAGATCCCTTCACCTGGAAGCAGAGGCGGCGGCGGCCTCAGACGCTGCAACAACGCAGCCCCGAAAAGGACCGTCTGTTGGTCCCTTGAACCTGCCGCCACCTCTGTTCGGGCGAAGGGATCTCCGCAGTGGGCGGCGGCAGCAGCTTGAAGAGACCAACAGCCGATCCTCATTGAGCTGAGTTTCCTTTGGCTTCCTTCAAGACAGCAGGTGAGCTTTGCAGCTTTGCCTTGAAGGAAGCCAAAGGAAGCTCAGCTCGGGGGCGGGCCTGAAGCAGCCGCCGCCTACTCTGCCCCACGCTTCAGCCGCGCCGGGGCCAAGTAAGCTGAGGCTAGGCCCGTCGCCACGGCTCCAAGTGCGGGGCCTGGGTGGGCATGCATTGGGAGGGCCTCGCCGTCGCTTGGCGGGAGAAGAGCTCCCCTCCCCACGATCCAGGACGGCATGGCCGTCAACAAGTTAGTGCGCGGGGGTCCTGATGGCTTGCTTACGGCCCCCTCCAGCCGCTCTTGCAGGGCTTCCAGGCTTCCCGTGGGGCGGCGAAAAAGCAAAAAAGCAGCACTGGAGGGACCAAGATGGTGTACAGCTGAGCGTCTGGAGGAGGAGGAAAGCCAGGGGGTGGGGAGGAAAGCGGCCCTGCAATTGGCCAATTTATTTCTCGCCTTCAGGGAGAGGAACTGCTGCTGCTCTGCCATAGGGTGCTTTCCTCCCCGCCCCCTGGCTTTCTTCCTTGCCGCCGCCAGACGCTCAGCAGCAGAGTGGAGGGGAGATTCGGGAGCTTATGGTAAAATCTCGTACGTTGCCGGGGGCCAGGTAAATGGCCTCAGCGGGCCATAGTTTGGGGACCGCTGCCCTAAAGCTCCCCATTTGTCCAGCCGCGTGTCACTGAAAATGGCTACGCGTGTCAGTGCTGACACGCGTGTTATAGGTTCGCCATCACTGGCCTAGGGGAAAGAGTATCTCAGTTCCCCCATGCCTGGCGGCAGAGGTGGGTTTTAAGAAGCTTACGAAAGGCAAGGAGGGTGGGGGCAATTCTAATCTCTGCGGGGAGTTGGTTCCAGAGGGCCGGGGCCGCCACAGAGAAGGCTCTTCTCCTGGGTCCTGTCAAGCCAGCTGCTTTTGAGGTTTCTGCTGTATATGGGCAGGGGAGGGGTGCATGCAGATGCAGAGGGTGGGGCGCATGGTGGGATCATGTGTGCATGTGTGTGGTGCATACAGGGGCTTGATTGCACATGCACAGGTGTAATAATAATAATAATAATAATTATTATTATTATTATTATTATTTGTATGCTGCTCCTCTCTGAGAAATGTGTGGCGATGCGTGAGGGGGCACACACATGCATATGGGCACACATGGGGGGGTCGCACATTGCATGGGTGGGTTTAGTAATGGGCAGCCAAAATTTTTACTGTCATACTGTGGGTGTCATTTATTTTGTGGGTGTGGCTTAATGGTCATGTGACTGGGTAGGAATGGCTTGCCAGCCATGTGATCAGGTGTGAGTGGCTTGAGTGATCATCATCGTTCAAATGAATTGTTAAGTCCTCGACTTACAACCTTATCAGTGTCGCTAGATGGGGTGACAATTTGCTTCACGTTTCCCATGCTCTCCTTCCCGGGTTACCCCCACACCTCAAGCTGGGTAGCTAGGCGAACGGCTGCTGCCGGAAGCATAAATGCTGCCAGCGCCGCTTCCACCCACGCCTTCTGCTTGCACCTCAGGTGGGAGGTGGCTGCGTGAGGCTGGATGGGAGCTGGGCAGGAGAGAGAGAAGCTCGTCTGAGGCCAGGAAGGAGGAAAGAGGAAAAAAGCAAGGAGAGCAGACACAGCTGCAGCAGCAGCAGGGAAGAAAAAGGAGAGCCGAGCCGAGACCAGTAATCCAGGAAGTGACAGCCACCGATCTGCTGGAGCTGCGCACAAATCTTCATTTCCGCCGGTGGAACTGCATTCCACCCCATCCTGCCTGCTGCCCACCCCTGGGTGGGCATATGTGCATGCTTTCATGTGCTCTTCCAGCACTCGGTACCAAAAAAGTTAGCCATCACTGATCTAGAGAATGGTTTGCCCATTATGACATTAAGTTACTAATCTGAGATACAAAGACATTACAAATCTCTACTTTCAGGTTACTTGGGGTGGGGGAAGGGAGTAAATATTTATTCTGAAGACTTAAAATAGGCCTCTATGAAGCCGTAGCAATTTCTGTCTTCAGCACTGAAAAAAACCCAGCTCTTTATTTTGGCATATCATATCACTGTTTGTTTTTTCTCCTAATAAATCAGATTCATATAGTGACATGGGAAGTTCATTTTGGATATCTTTAGGAGCCCCAGATGGAAGAATTTATGGTTGTCCGGCCAGGTAGGTAACCTGAAACCAGGAAAGATGTGTGACAGTAATAATCTGAAATGCTGAAATTAATGTTAGCTGGTGAGACCTTGACGTTGGGTTGGCTATAAACTTTCCTCCATTTTTTAAAAGCAGGGACGTGTGATTCTGCTAAGTATCAACCAATTAGTTCACTGAGTAAAATTAGAAAGATTTATGCTTGGCACCTAAAACAGACATTGCAAGAATGAATGAGGAAGGGAGAATGAGCAAATGAGTTTTAAATAGCTGAAGTCATCAAGCCCACAATCCCCCAAATACATCTAACTTGCAAGAAGAGAGAACAACTATTCATTAAACCATTATGAGTGATGCTTCCTTGGGCAGCCATTATATGATGGCTTTACCAGCTGTCTTCGTGGAGGTGGAAAAACAAATCCCTGCCCAATGCTAGTTTATGTTGTGAGGCAGGGGACAAAATTGTAGTAGTGTAGTCTCTGGTTCCTATGCAGAAGAAGGTTGCTAATCCCAGGTCCAGATATTTAAAAAGCTCTTTCATTGTTTCTAAAACCCTTCCATTTAAAAGGCATGAAAAATACATTTTTCAGCTCTACAACTATTTGTTACTAGACTTTTTAGTTCAGTTTCTTTATAGTTTCTCAGAGAGGTTGTAAGTTATAAGTCATAGACAAACAGGACAAATTAAATTTATAACAGCAGCATTTCAAGCACCTAAATATGTATCAGCCCTGACATTAAAAATTGGTTCTTTGAAGAGCATGATTGTTAATATTTAATTACTAGTTAAAATGCCATTATTCCCCCATAGGGCTACTTCCTTTTACTGTATCCTGTTGGACCAATTTCAGTTTTCATTCAGCATTTTCAAGAAATGTTTATATAAGTCTCATTATGTGCCTTCCTTTAGATGTTCTGCAATTTTTAGAATATATCTAGGCCAATAAAATCATAAGAGAAAGGCTTTTAAGTAAGGCAGTTTGATCTTAAAGCACACTAGAGATTAAAGAGGAAGCCCTATATGGCAACTGGTTAGTTGGGTTATGTCACTTACTTCCAACAAAGATTATTCTCTGAGGCCAGATTTGACATTCTATCCTATACATGGGGTTAATAAAGTCCCTATAGCCTGCTAAACCTGCCCCTGTAGCTTTATTGCAATTGAATCCGCCCTTCATATATTATTCCATTCTTCCTTTTATAATGATAGCTGAAGAAACCTAATTTTTCCTTTATTATTCCATGTCCCAGGTTGGTCTATTTAATTTTATACTAACTTCCTATTATGAGAAAGAAGAAAGAAAATTGTGCTCCATACAATATTGCAAAATGTTGCATGGCATCTGTCAATATTTTTGAGGACATGATCTTGAATTTTACTAATACCTGCCTATTAGTGTAACTTTTTAGATTTTTGTTATTTAAAGGTTATTTTACCTTTGGGGAACATTGGTTGCTTTTAATCTTTTATTGAAATAGATTATCATTGCATTTATTTTTAAAAATTTCCTCCTAGCATTTTTTTTCTTTAAAAATAGGGCTTGGGGTTTTTTGGATCAACCGAATCTTGATCCATTGGTTGGTTCTTTCTTTCTCTAATTCTAGGACCAAGAGCCATTCAATAAAGTAGATTGAATGAGTCTTAAATCAGGTGAGATAAAAGCATTTCCTTATGCAGTGCATAATTAGCTGTGGAATTACGGTACTTACTACAAGATGTGATAATAACTGCTATCCTGCTGAGTTTTTCTTTAAAAATGGTTGTGTACATTGATGGAGGACAGACAGGTCTATCAAGGGCTGGTCTCTTGTGGTCTCAATGTTACCTCTGAATTGAGGTAACAGCGTGCAGCCAACTATGAGCTGCAATGGAATTAAGAGAAATGATTATGTCTTCACTTTTTTTGAAAGCAGCCCATGGATATTTGGTGGACCACTGTGAAAAACAAAATGCTAGAAACTATGACTGGCTTTGTCCTGATGGCTTGCGACTGTTTTTAAATTCCTATTTCCTATGCTATTTTTTCTACTGAAGCATATTACATATAAATCTGCTAGTAGAATTTATTTAAAATAAGCTGCTTTATTTAAATATATTTATGTTTCTCAGGCTTAAATCATTCAAATTTATCAAGGAATTTTTTTCTTCACAAAATTTGGGCAATTAGTGAAATATCTATTTTTTTTTATTATTTTCTTTTATTAAAAATCAAATGCTTTTCAGTGCTAATCGATTATCGTATTTTTCGGAGTATAAGATGTACCTGAATATAAGATGCACCTTAGTTTTTTGGGAGGAAAATAGGGAAAAGAATCTGCTTACCAGGTATTCATCTGGCTAGCGTCCTTAGTCTGGTCAGCTTCAGCACATTATTTTATCCCCTGGTTAGGGCTTTAAAAAAACCTTATTCGGAGAGAGTAACAATGAAAGATCTTGCAAGCCAGTAAGAGCTGGGAACATCATTAACACCTGGAAAGAAACAGTCTGAGCAAGTAGAGCAATGGAAAAACCCCTGCAAAGACTTAGGGCTTGGAAAACATTCTTCATTGCAGAGACTAATAATGAAAGACCTTGCAAGCGGGTAAGAGCTAGGAACATCATTAGCACCTGGTTAGGGCTGGAAATAAACATCTGGTGCAAATAAAGCAATGAAAAAAGCCCTACAAAGACAGGGTTTCAAATACATTCTTGGCAGAGAGTAACAATGAAAGAGCTTATAAGCTGGGAACATTGTTAGCACCTGGTTAGGGCTGGAAAGAAACTTACTCAGAGCAAGTTAGAGTAATGAAAAAAACCCTGCAAAGACTTAGGGCTTGGAAATCATTTTTAGCAGAGAGAAACAATGAAATAGCCTGCAAAGTAAGAGCTGGGAAGATCGTTAGCAGCTAATTGGGGGGGAGCTACATTCAGAGTATAAGACACACCCTAATTATCAGCCTCTTTTAGGGAAGAAAAGGTGTGTCTTATACACCGAAAAATATGGTACTTGGCAACAAATTAAATAAAAATTGTACATTTAAAAATCAAAATCTTTCCAACCATCATTCAAGAAAATTTTGATCTGCACAATAAGGTTAAGCAGCACTTTTTAGAATTCGTTTTGCTCCTTTTGTGTCAAAATCCTTGAGCATATTAGAAAAATATGTTGTCTTAAAAGTCTATTTGTTCCAATTTTACATTTGCATTCCTTATATTGATGCTTTATAGAAAACACTTCAAAAACAAAACCGAGAAAGAATAGGGGGGGGGGGGTGTACAACGTTTTACTAGAAAGATGGTCTATTAACAGTATTATGCTATAAATTCGCATATCCAAACAAAGTGACAATCTGACATATCAAGACATTGCTTTGACAGTAATAAGCTAGATAAGGGATTGTAATATGGTCTCAGGAGCACTGATTATTTCTACCTGCTAGAACTTCTTTTGCTCATTTTTCCTCTGTCTAAATGAAGTAAAATAACATTGTTTCTATTAATGTCATGTACATAGTCTGGCTTTTCTCTCATTGACTGAGCATCTTTGTAGCACCAGCTTTTCTTTTTCCCCCTTTCATTTTTCCTCTTCTTGTTAACAGAGTGTGCCAAGAAAAACAAATGTTACAGGATAAATTATGTGTTCAGTCATCTTACATAAAATTTAAATGGGAGGGTTAGATGCATTTTCAAAGCCCATACATGAATTAGAAGCAACACTTTTTTTCTAAGAAAAACAAAAGACTAGCAGCTGGGCCACTGAGTAAAACAATGTGATTGATTTCGGTGGAGAAGTGAATTCTGGGAGCGAGATTACCTTATCCCTTATCATGTTTATTCAGAAGTCTCCCTAAGTTCAAAAGTTCATAGCTGCCCATAGAGATCTGGTACATTTGAAGCAAGCCAGAATAAACGTATTGTTTAAAGCTAGCACACAAAAGCTATCAAAATGTATTGCACAATTAATAACTGATCACACTCCATTATATGAATGTGGAGGTCACTGAGAATAACACAGATGATCAGAGACTTCCAGTAATGTCTGCTGTTCGATCACCACATTTTAACATTAATTCAGAGAGAAGTTATATGGGGTCTCTGCAATTTGTGGGCTGTCCAGATTTTAAGGATAACTTCTTTTCATATATAACAAGGGCCTTTCCCTTTATGGACTAAGTAGATTACTCTCTATAGTTTTACATGTCTATCCAGTGCAAAGCCCACAAGGCTCTATTTCTTTAAATAGTTACATCACTATAGTACAATAACCCAATTGGATCCAACCAATTTCATTAAAAAGACATCATGGGGAAAATCAGAACATTAAATGTATTTTTTAAAGAAACTGGATGGAAACAATGCACACAAAATGCATTTCAAATGTATCACCATAAATTTCAGAGTTTGCAAATTCCAAAATGTCTATGGGGATTCTCAGGCATCCATGTTATGGTCCCTTTCTTCTGGTTGCACCAGAAAGTCCAGTTGCCTCTTGAAAAAGTACCTTTGGGATAAATTCCAAAATGTTCCCTGTAACAGCCCTCAAACAGGGTTGGAAAAGCATCGATAGATCACATTCCATGAAAACTAGAAAAATAAGTTTATTTCCTCCATTTGTACCAACTAAACTTTCTTTCTAGGTTTCACATGACCAAATCCTCATAAGGATACACATATCCTGTTTATGAAAGCAAACCAATCAATGTTTAAACTGCAGTAGAAAAACAACTTGGCAGAATAAAAATGAAGGGCTAAATAAAACAAGTGTACCTTTAGACTCTGTATAAAATCAGCCAAGGAGGAGTTCTTCAATACCCACAGTTCTTCAGTGGGAGAAAATATTTAAGAGCAGCAGAGTACAAGCCATATTCCAGAGCCTGGTCTGAGATGAATCATGAATGAAAGAGTCAATGCAAAATAACAGGAATCAGGCAGGAACTTCTCAAAGAGTGGTTAGGAAACCAATTGAAATTTGTCCTCTGGCAAAAGGTCAACATTTAAAAGCTGCTCTTTGTTGATAATAGTGGTAGTTCAGAGCACATAAGTAAAATATGTTAACAATCCCCAAAGGGAACATGGACTATGACAGGTATTATTAGACATCTTGGCAGGATAAAATAATGCTATTGAAACAAAAATAAGCTTATATGCAAAAGGAATTGACTAACCTGATATTGCCCGCAGAGCAAATAATATAAATACATTGGTAGATAATATTAAATCACAGGTTTTGATTTGCTAAGGAAATCAAAATCTGTGATATTAATTTTGTGAATATATGCCTGGGGGAAATCAAAAGTACTCAGTGTATAGAGAAAGAATATTCTGTGAGCCAACTTTGAATGAGGAATTGATAATCATTTAAAACCAAACCAAACGCAGTTTTTATATCTGATGCATTAATTGAGGGAATATATTCAACAAGGAATATATCAATTAAACGTTTGTGTTTGTGTGTGTGTGTGTGTGTGAGAGAGAGAGAGAGAGAGAGAGGACTGCATGTTTATATATCTGCAAGTATTTCTTGAAATGAAAAAGTGCTATGCAAAATTGTTCTTTAAAGAAATTTAAAAATTAGTAAAAAAAAAAAAAAAGCACACCTAACAATGGATTATATTAATATACCTCAAATCCTCATTGTCAGGGGTGAAATGCTCCCATTTCGCTCGTGTCTGTCGGTCGTTGGAGAGCTGGTCGCAAAGGCAGCTCGAGGCTCCGCCTACTTGCCCGGACACCGCCATTTGGGTTCTTTTACCCTCTGTGTGTGCACAAAGTGTTCTATGCAAGCACAGAGGGTAAAAGAACCCAAATGGCAGCATCCAGATAGGTGAGTGGAGCCTCATTCTACCTTCACAACTGGCTGTCTGACAACTGACAGGCACGAGAGAACTGGGAGCATTTCACTCCTGCTCATGTGGCATAAATTGTGGAAAGATGCTGACAAATCATATACAAACTGTTAATAAATGAACATTTCACACATTTATCATTAAAAATGTTTTTACTGACTATCATGTTCAGCTATGTGAAAAATCTGGTCAGAGATTTTAACATTTATCAGTTAGATTTTTTAATTGCAATTAATAGCAATAACAATAGCATTTAGACTTATATACCGCTTCATAGTGCTTTACAGCCCTCTGTAAGCAATTTACAGAGAGTAAGCATATTGCCCCCAACAATCTTGGTCCTCATTTTACCAACCTTGGAAGGATGGAAGGCTAAGTCAATCCTGAGACTACTGAGATTCGATCTGCCAAACTGCTGGCAGCTGGTGATCAGCAGAAGTAGCTTGCAGTATTGAACTCTAATCACTTCACCACTAAGACATGCCAAAAAAGAAGGGACTGCAAATATTCTCCCTTTTCTTGTATTAACAGAGATAAGCTACATTTAGATACCCTGTTTCCTCGAAAATAAGACGTACCCCGAAAGTAAGGCATGTCAGAGGCTTTGCAGAATTTGCTAATATAAGGCACCCCCCGAAAATAAGGTGTAGTCAAGTTTACATACGGTACGGTGGAAAAACATACTGTACCATTCAAAGCTGTTCATAGCGGTACCGTAATAATGTGGCATCCCCTGCTGGGCCCTTCTATTGCTTTGTACCAGCTAGTACAGCAGACACAGTCTGCTGCTGTCTCACCGCCATTACAGTCTCCACTACAGTGCGTAGACTATAGTTCCTCTGGTGGCCGGAAGCTGCAATAGCGGGAGTATACTGTTGTACCATATAAGTGCTGTCGTTTGTGTGTGTGGGTACCATACTGACAGGTACCGTACCGTAATCAGTGTACCGTACGGTACACTTTCTTTGGGGAGTCAGCTTTTCTGCCTGTGAATTTGTCTTATTTGAGAAATATAAGGCACCCCCCAAAAATAAGACGTAGTACAACTTTTGGAGCAAAAATTAATATAAGACAGTGTCATATTTTCGGGGAAACACGGTATGCAGTTCTCTTCTGTATTGTAAAAATACAAAAGAACAGTAATACAGATTTCTGGAATCATTGCATATTAAAGACATTTTAGTTCTCATGTAAAAACAAAAATATTCAATGTCGGGATATAGCTTTATTCTTATGGGACACAACTTGAAATGTTATGAGGGGCTTGAATTTGTTGAAACAATAACAGTGACATATTTCAAGTGTTTTTGCCATTGAAAACTTAGGAAGTTTAGGATCAGCTTCTGGTCTATTGTTTTTCACCCCGGTGCCCTAATAGTATGTGGACATGAATTCTTTGTTGAGTAAGATCAAACTCCAGAAAATTTGGGTGAGGTGATGATTTATAAAACATTAAAATACATTATCCTCATATAAACTGTTGGAATACAAAGCTATATTTTGCTAAGAGTCTTCTACTTTTTAAAAAAGTATTCCATCCTTTCCCCTTTTCAACAGAGAAAACATAATATGTTTTCAGTTTAAATAAAACTTCTGGAACATATAGCTCTCAAATAAAAATCAGGGAGCAGCTTGTTACTTTAACAATTCTTTCAATTACAACATTTTCTCTGTAAGATTGCCTTATTTTTGCACACACGTACCCAAAAAATCTCTTTGAACAATTTTTCCATGTTGGCATTCCACTTACTAAGATCAAGAAAGTTTTAATATGTTTACTATTTTAAAGGGTTTTTTTGTCTTTGCAATCAAGCTGTTTGGTGTAAACTCAACAAAAATACCCTTAGTATACTGTTATCATTTTTTCCTTGCATGCTGTGATTGCTCTGGCTTATCACTGATTCAAGTCGAGAATTCCTGTTATGGTTTGCTCTAAATCTTCTAACTCAAGAGGCTGAAGAGGCAGACCAGAAAAACTTTGACAGCCTCAGCTGCAGGCAAGGGCTCCTCGCCACCGCCGCTACCGATGCGCAGAGCTCTGAAACCCAGGTACACACTTATACGCATCGGCGCAAGATTCAGCTTCTGCACATGTGTCAAAAGCCAAATCTTGAGTGAGGGCACACACGAGTGTTAGATTTCAGTAATTTTCACCGATTCTTTTGCTTCTGTGTATGCGCAGAAACAAAAAAAATCAGCAGAAATTGCAAAAATCTTGCTTATGCGCACATCCTCGTACATGATTTGGCTTCCGGCGCATGCGCAGAAGCTGAATCTCACACTGATGTGCCCGCTTTCTGGTCAGATGGAACTGTGCATGCAGCTCCATTTTTGCTACCGGGAGGGTGTCCTCCACCATTGCAGTAGCAACCTAATACTGCTCAGCAGCTATCAGTTGGGGCAGATCTGTTAAGATAATGAAAGGCTATATTCTAGCATAGCACCTGGTCTGAGAACATTCTGTAGCTATAAAGGGCAATCAGCACACCTCCATGAGAGTAGAGGGCAGCAGCGTCCAGGCTTTTACCTTTTCATTGAAAACAACTCTGCACCTGCATATCTTGTTATTTTTGCTCTTTGCCCTGCGTTCAGTTCCTGGGTTTGATGCTGAGATCAACTCAGGAAATTCTCTGCTGCTAAAACTCAGGATGGTTATGGACAAAGTTTGTGTCTCCATGTCTGCCTTTCTCCTGCTAAGTGATCACTGATGTTTTAAGTTTGAAGGCAAGTCTCATGTTCTCCAGCTAATTAACCTCAGTTGCTCTTAGTAAGTTTACTGCATGGCAATAAAGCTTTTTACACTAATATTGGCTTGCTTTCTGTTTTGCATCAGCTGGCACAAGTTTAAAACATTAAGTTTCCCCTCCAAGCTATGCATCCCGGCTCCAAACCATGCTGTTCTGAAATAATTCAATGGGTCCTTGGTGCTGTCTGAACTGCACAAATTCTCTTCTATTGAAATGATTCAGTGGGTTTCAAGAAATAAATGAACTAAACTAGAAGTGGTTTCAAGAGTCATCTGGTCCAGAATACTTTATCTGGAGTTCCTAAAAAGCAGTGTTTCCCAACCTTGGCAACTTGAAGATATTTGGACTTCAACTCCCAGAAGTCCAAATATCTTCAAGTTGCCAAGGTTGGGAAACACTGTTATAAAGCATATTCAGTTTAGAGACTTTACTTCCAGAAATCATTCAACTCAGGGACGGGTTCCTCTTACCTCCATACCAGTGCATTGCATGCGCATAGTGACATTTCAAGTGATTTTACTCCCATGCATGTGCAGAAGCAAAAAATTGCCAAAAATCATGCATGGGCATCCCTCGCTGATTTTGCTTCCGCGCATAAAAACAAAAGCAAAAAATAGCTGAAAATTAGTTTTTAAAAATGGCACTTTGCGGACCGGCAAAGACAACACAGGAGTTGTTGTGCGCAAATTGCACAATGGGCGGGCCATTGCTCGACTACCGCACTGGACTACACTGGTAGAAATCCACCTCTGATTCAACTAATTTCACAGTGGCAAAGCTTAAAGCAGAGTCACCATACTTCAGAAGGGAGATTGAATTCTGCAGTCTCTAATTACAAATGCAATGCAGCCTAATGATTTTGCAGCTCACCTGTAATTTTCTAATAGGGAAGCTTGCTAACAATAGAAATAACTTAGCTACCAGGTTGTTGTCATGAATCGTATTACTACCTGACAAATATGCAACTATAAACTATCATCTTCTTTTGTCTGACTATGCACTTAATAGCACATGATTGGTTCTTGCCAGTATACTGGTTAGGCTAGAAACAGTATTTAAAAAAACATTTTTTAAAAAAAAAACCTAGCCCAATTACAAATCAACAGCCCAAGCCTGGCGCTTAAAACAGCTGGAATTTTCAAAGCAGAACTATTAAAAAAAATGTATTTCAAAACAAAGCTCTTTGCTTTATACTTTGAATATGTGAAATAGTCACAATGAGGTTGAAAAAAAAATTACATTTCCCTAGTGTTGATAGGAAATCATCTATGAAGCACTGCAATTAACTCATACATTATAAATTACAGGTTCATTGAGTCCAGTTACCAAAGAACTAGTCTAGCTGATTTAACAATCTTATAATGCATAACCTCAGCATGTGTTCCTATATATATTCTCATGAGCAGATTGTATTCATATATTGAATCTCTATCAGCATTTCTGGTTATTTGAAAAGTGTATTGTTCATTTTTAGATGTGTTTCTGAAATGGATTCATCATCATATTATACTAGTGATGCTTGGGTATTTATTTATCCCAATCCTGTATTAAACAGGAAAAGGAATGAATTATATCTATAGTGTCAAATAATTGCCCTGGTCAACAGTATGGGAAAAATTCTACTGGGAACAGCCTTTGAGGGGATTGTCTGCATTAGCAGGCACTTCCCCTGACAATTTGCCCTCTTTGTTTGAAGCTCGGAGAGTAGCACCCCTAGGACTGTGGGTGTGTCTGTGGGAGTATTCCAGCATAACTCTAGAATACCTTAAGCAATTTCAACTGCCTCCACCAGTCAGCTCAGTGAGTGTCCCCCGCAGCAGAGGCAGCAAGTTCCCCCACCCCCTTGCACATGGTGGAGTACCCAGCTGCTGTCAGGGGATGCTTTGCTGGGACTTGTGCATGATGCCGCTCAGAAACCACTGTGGCGCTGAGGTTCCCATAGCAGCCAGAGGAAGCCAAGTGGTGGCAGTGGCAATTCTCGCTGGGGCAACCCTGTTGGGATGGGTGGGCGTTGAACAGGGAGCTGAGTGTCATTCATGGATGACCAGATGGAGCGTGCCGTGATGAAGGGGATGCGGCTGCTCAATGCGTCACTGTTCTGCTGGCTAGAGAAGAGCTCATTGCACAGTTCCTGGAAAGGCACCAGTCACAACTGCAAGGCTCCCCATAGCATCACAGATTGCTTACTATCTGAAAACAAATACTGTGGGGTAAGAGACCCCTAGCATCCCTAGGTTTGTGCATGTGTTTGGTTGCAATTGCTCGAGGTATTCCACAGTTATGCTGGAATACATACACACACACACCCTACACACACAAACCCCTACACACACACACACACACGCGCACACACAGACACACTCACACACACACACGGGGTGCTCAGGGTCTCTTACCCCCCACAGTATTGGTTTCCAGATAGTAAGTCATCTGTACCATGTTTGGTTGAATTTGCTCAAGACATTGCAGAATTATGCTGAAATACACACACAGGGGTGTTGGGGTATCTTATCTCCACAGTATTTGTTTCCAGATAGTAAGTCATCTGTGTAACAAGTCTGGTTGAATTTGCTCAAGACGTTGCAGAATTATGCTGAAATACACACACAGGGGTGTTGGGGTGTCTTATCTCCATAGTATTTGTTTCCAGATAGTAAGTCATCTGTGTACGAAGTCTGGTTGAAATTGCTCAAGACATTGCAGAATTATGCTGAAACATACACACAGAGGTGCTAGGGGTGTCTTACTTCCGGAGTATTTGTTTCTAGAGAGTAAGTCATCTGTTTACCAAATTTGGTTGAAATTGCTTCGGCTTTGTGCTCGGGTGAACATATATATGTACCTTTGTAGAACCATGCAATCAGCACATTCAGCCTCAAAAAAATTATTTTTATTGTTACATCTTTGAAATTTGGCACCTTACTTAGTTTGATGCTCTGGACAACCTCCTTGATGAAAGAGTTTGACCTCTGTAACATTTTCTTGACAATATTGTTCTCTGTATCATAGCATTCAAGCATTTTTGCTTTGATCATTATACAAAGAATAAAAATCACATTCAGGATAGAAGTAGGAAACAAGGCTAGTGTGTGCGTAAAGTTATAGAAATCTGCTTTTACCTTCTCTATGTGCAGACTGCATTTCATTTCTTATTCCTTCCATAAAATAATGAATAAATGTTGTAGCATTATGTCAGGCTTTGCATTTTTGCCAAGAACCATGTTTTCCTAGTACAAATGAAGGCAGATCACAGATGTCCAGCTGTTAAATTCATCATACTACAGGGAGTGAAAACTCTACACCATAAATTATTAAAACAAATAGTTATAACGACATTTATTTTCTCTTCCATATTTATGGCTACACTGTTATTTCCTAATTTTTTAGAAGAGATTGAATATCAAGAAGCACTATTTCTAACTCTTTACTATATGCCTATTCTTGTATTAGAATTGCATAAGATTAACATAAAATCCATATATCTATTATAACCATGACACTTTTTAACAGGCTGTGATTACGAATCTAAAATATATCTTTTTACCCTTCATACATTAAAGAAATCCTTGGACATATCAAGGAAAATCAAGATTTTTGTGAATAATAGAACCTGAGTAGATTATCTATTAGTCCACTGCACTGTATCTCTAATTTTTCTATGGGTGAATTTATTACCAATGGCCCTGGGATGCACTTTTCAGATTTTCTAGCTTCTATAATCCAAGCAGAAAGTTTATCTCTCCATGCCTGCTATTTTCTACCACTATGAGCAAAAAGCAAAGGAAAGTTATTCTGATCAGATTAAGTGATCTGTGTTAGTTTTTTTTCAGATCCAAAACAGGCAAAGAATCTGAGCTGGGGTGGCGCAGCAGGTAGAGTGCTATACTGCAGCCCAATGAAGCTGACTGTACATCTGTAGGTCAGTGGTTCAAATCTCATCACCGGCTCAAGGTTGACTCAGCCTTCCATCCTTCCGAGGTGGGTAAAATGAGGACCCGGTTTGTGGGGGCAATATGCTGGCTCTGTTAAAAAGTGCTATTGCTAACATGCTATAAGCCACCCTGAGTCTAAAAATAAAATGAATAAATAAATGAATGAATAAATAAATCCAGGATAAACACTTGCTGTTTTAAAAGGATGGCCTAAACCAGATAGGGAGCATTCTTGCTTGCTTTGGATCGGATCGGGGTGGGCTTCAAAATTTTTTGCAAGGGGTTCTGTCCATAGCTATAATGGGTGTGGGCTGTGGCCTAATTGGCCTCCTGTACCACGTTGGGAGGGGTTTGCCCTACCTGGGCTCTAGAGGCCTTCTGGAGGTCAGAAACAGGCCTGTTTCTGAACTTCCTAAACTTCCAGTGGCCCATTTTTAACCCTTCCCAAGCCTACGCACATGCCCTGCACTTATAAATGTAGGTTTTTTTCAAAGCTTTTATTTCAGCCCTAACTAGATGCTAATGATCTTCCCAGCTCTTACCTTGCAGGCTCCATTGTTACTCTCTGCGGAGAATGTTTTCCAAGTCCTAGGTCTTTGCAGGTATTTTTCATTGCTCTTCTTGCTCTGAATGTTTCTTTGCAGCCCTAACGAGGTGCTAACGATGTTGCCAGCTCTTACCAGCTTGCAAGCTCTTCCATTGTTACTCTCTCCAAATAAGGTGTTTTTTAAGCCCTAACCAGGGGATAAAATAATGGGCTGAAGCTGACTAGACTAAGGACACTAGATTTTTCTCCCTATTTTCCTCCCCCAAAACTAAAGTGTGTCTTATATTACGAAACATATGTTATGCGCCAATACAAATTCCTTGTGTGTCCAATCACACTTGGCCAAAAAAGTTCTGTTCTGTTCTAGTCTATGTGAATCACTGAAGTTAAGTTAGTAACATAGTTAATCTGTTAAACTACTGAAGTTTGCTGATGATACAACAGTGATTGGACTCATTCGAGATAATGATGAATCCACATACAGACGGGAAGTTGAACAACTATCCTTGTGGTGTGACCAGAACAATCTAGAACTGAACACACTCAAAACTGTAGAAATGGTGGTAGACTTTAGGAGAAACCCTTCCACCTCTCACAATACTAGACAACACAGTATCAACAGTAGAGACCTTCAAATTTCTAGGTTCTATCATATCTCAAGACCTAAAATGGTCACCTAACATCAAAAACATCATCAAAAAAGCACAACAAAGAATGTTCTTTCTGCGCCAGCTCAGGAAGCTCAAACTGCCCAAGGAGCTGCTGATACAGTTCTACAGAGGAATCATTGAGTCTGTCATCTGCATCTCTATAACTGTCTGGTTTGGTGCTGCAACCCAGACTTCAGAGGACTATCAGAACTGCAGAAAAAGCAATTGCTGCCAACCTGCCTTCCATTGAGGACCTGTATACTGCAAGAGTCAAAAAGAGGGCGGGGAAAATATTTACTGACCCCTCACATCCTGGACACAAACTGTTTCAACTCCTACCCTCAAAACGTTGCTACAGAGCACTGCACATCAAGACAACTAGACACAAGAACAGGTTTTTTTCCGAACGCCATCACTCTACTAAACAAATAATTCCCTCAACAGTGTCAGACTTTCTACTAAATCTGCACTTCTATTCTACTAGTTTTTCTCATCATTCTTATCACCCATTTCCTCCCATGTTGACTGTATGACAGTAACTTGTTGCTTATATCCTAAGATTTTTATTAATATTGCTTCTTCATTGCTTATTTGACCCCTATGACAATCATTAAGTGTCGTACCACATGATTCTTGACAAATGTATATTTTATTTTATGTACGCTAAGAGCATATACACCAAGACAAATTCATTGTGTGTCCAATCACACTTGGCCAATAAAATTCTATTCTATTCTATTCTATTCTATTCAGTTGTTAAGCTTGTGGACACTATCATAAATACAGGCCAGTTGCCAAACATCCAAATTTTGATCACATAACCATGGGGATATTGCAACAACATAAGTGTGAAAAACAGCCATAAGTAAGTATGCATTTGGTGCTGTTTGTAATTTTGATTGATGACTAGATGAATAGTTATAAGTCAAGGACTATATGTATCCTTATCAGAGCAGGATCTTTTCCAATGCAATGACTATTCCTCAACCTCCAACATGATTGCATTTACATTGCTACAAATGCTGTACGTTAAACACAAAGAAATATTTTATAGGACTTCTACTTTGGCTCTTAATTCAAAGGCTCAGCACACTGGATAGTTCAACAAAATCCTGTTTCACTTCCAAATAAACAAGAACATCAGAGAAAATGCTTGATTTTGTATGTAAGTAGCTCAATAGTTTGAACTTTTATCACCGTAATTTTCTGTATCTTTGAAAATCAATGAAAGACCTGGCAAGTGCCGGAGTGCAAGTGTAAATCCAACTCAGCTGGAAATAACTACATAATCTTGGTTGCTAATGGCATCAGCTGTGATTCAGGTTCCCTGACATACCAGGCTTTGTTCATGTCATTTTCAATATCTTATGCCAATAGCTATGCTTAAATAAAACAAAGATGTATCCGTTCAGCAGATGGCAGAATACATTCTTTTCTTTTTTTTTGCTGGATGCACAGAAATAATCACATGAAGAATGTATACAATGAGACATAGCAAGCATTTTTATCCGCATTCTAAAATCTAATTTGTTGGCACAGATCCATCTCTTTCTTTATATGACTCTTCTACAGTACATTTTTATAGGTTTTTCTTAAATACACCTCCTGACACACATGCTCAGTCTCTTCCTTCAAAGCAATAATCTATCTGAAAAGACCAGACCATAACATTCTGTATTTACTTAGGGTATCACTATAAAATACCATGAGACAACCCATATGATTATATGTGTTATAAATTTGATATGGATGGAATCTCCCCATAGAGATAAAACAATGAGAAAAGGATAAATTCAAGGGTTGAGAAAAGTCAAAATAGAGTTTATGTACTCTTGCAATATATTTAAGAATACCTCATCATTATAGAAAGAATATATTATCAATTTATAAGAGCACATTATATGGTTCTTGTTTTTTATGACAAAATAACTGCAATAAAAGAAGTATTTTACTTTTACAGTAGTTGATTTCCTGAAAATTATAAGAACAAAGCAAAGTAAACAAAATATAGACTAAAATGATAGAAGACTCAGCAAATAAACCTAATTCAATTTAGTTAAATCCAATGAAAATAATCCCAAATTCAATTTCAAATATCTGAATCCCTTTGGTGATGTAATCCTATTATAACAAAAATGGGGCTGGCATAACCATATTTAAGGATGATTAAACTGACCAGCATTTTTTTCTGCAACAGTGGACAACAAGAAGTTTCTAAGAAGTTCCCAATGGTTGGAGATCGTAACCTTTGTTTAGTAATAAACAATGAATGCAATATTGAGGCTTCATTTAAGGGCAGAATTTTGTCAGTATTAATCTGCATTGCATTTCCAAACTAGTTTTGTGCTAATGTATCTTAGGATAAAGTAAATTTTATGAACAAAGTTTCTCCTCTATATAGTAGCACAACCTCCATTTCAGTTGAAGGCATTAAAAAGCAAGCTGCGATCTAAGTACAAGTTTGACAATTGGGCTTCTCCTTCTCCTTTCTTTTAAATTCTCCTTTCTTCTAGGTAGTCAAAAAGTATATATAGCTTTCCAGTTCTCTTTTTTACTTTCACAGCAAACTTGAAATTTATTTATTTATTAGATTTGTATGCCGCCCCTCTCCGTAGACTCGGTAAACAAGGCTGGGAGCAAGACTGCCAAGACAGTTCACACCAGCTCTCTAACACAGAAGAGTAAAATATCATCCTGTCCAACATGCTAACCATTAAACCAGAATAGCTTTCAATATGCAAAATTGAACATTTGGTTATTATACTACTTGACAATAAAGTAATATTACATTAAATGCATGTGGACCTATCTTTTATGAGAAAAAGGCAAGCCACATTTATTTAGAAGGGTTTTTTTTTTTTTACAATTGTTCATTTAATGTAATTACATGTCCAGCTGGCACAGATTCTTTTCCCAGGATATAATTTGAGGAAGTTAGTATTTACCAAAAGTTTAACCTATCCAGGTTGCAGAAAGTAATCGTATGTTCCTTATAATAAATTAAGATCTCTCATACCATCAACCCCCTTCCAAAGGCCAGCGTTAAATGATTTTAAGAAGAAGTTGGGTCACTTCCCATGTTATTGACACATCGTGAATAAAAAATAATCTCCCTGTTTAAGTTATTGTGGTTTTCATTTTGAATTCATTATTAATTGTATAGAATTCCAGTTACTGCTCCTTTGCTGTTTGGTGGAAGTTACAATAGGGAACCCATGGCTATTATAGAAACATTTCTATAACATTTTATGACAAAAACTAAAGATCATTGCCTTTTGCTAAGCAAAGATGGAACAGCAGATTTGAACCATCCATCATGGAATACGTATATAACTGTCCAACAGTTGTTGAGACATTACTTATTTTAGATTTTTCAATTATAATACCATGCTTCAATCTGACATGCTTACATAATATTTACTGGACTTGTTCATGTTCTTCTAGCAGCAAGTGAATGTACATATAAATCTTTATTTGGCCTCAGTTACAAGCAATTCTGAAAATTTCACACTTATTCAAAATCTCAAAGTTCAAGTTTATGCATCTATGGTTGTGTACTTCTCATGGATGTACTGTGGCAGTAGCGTCCAACCTTTTCGGCACCAGGGACCAGTTCCATGGAGAGAGCTTTTTCTACAAACTGGAGGGGACATTGTTTCATGTGCTGCCTGCATCCCATAGATGGAGCTTCACTTGTTTGTGTGACTCGGTTTCTGACATGCCATGGACATAGGTTGGGGACCCTTGTGCTATAGGATTCTGTGACCCAATAATTTCCAGATGTGTAGCATTACAAGGTCTAGCACCCACCAGCACAGTTGGTAGAATTATAGTTGTGGTGGAAGAAAGCAATTTAGAAAAGGCTAAAGTGGACAACTACATACACGTGTGGAAGTTGAAAGGAACACTTTCCAGAAGCAAAATATGTAATTTTAAATGAGCAGAATCAAAGAGGAGCACATAGACAAAAAGCTCAGTGTCAAGTTAGCTAGAAGTTGTATTATAGTCTGCACAAACTCATTGCAACCTGAGGCAGGTGGGTTGGATTAACAATTCTGTTGCTTTTATATCTGCATAAAAAGAAATTATTCTAAATCATTGGGGGTTTTGTTTTGCTTTTTGTTTTGCTTGCATATCCAATGTCTTGTAACTTCTCACACACACTGAAGTAGAAAGAACATGAGAACATAAAGAAAATACTTCCCTCCTCTCAAACTTTTTTAGTTTCAACCATTCATTGGTAGTAGAATGCTTATTTTCACCAGATTGAGTTTACATATTCCTATAATGTTCTCTAACAAACTTTTCAAGATACGAACCCGGTGTTTAAGATTTTTTTGCCTCTTCTTCCGAACTATTTTCACCTTACGAACCCAAGCTGGGATGAAGGGGTTTCTTTTTTTCCCCTTTTTTGAAGAAAGAAAAGGGAGGGGCTGCTTGGAGTAGGAAACATTTTGCAGAGAACAACGTGCTTGCAAAGGAACTGAAAGGGTGTCTTTTTAAGAAAGAAAAGGGAGGAGAGGCAGCTTGGGGGAGGAAACATTTTGCAGAGAACAACGTGCTTGCAAAGGAACTGAAAGGGTGTCTCTTTAAGAAAGAAAAGGGAAGAGGGAGGGGCAGCTTGGGTGAGGAAAATTTTTGCAGAGAACAACCTGCTTGCAAAGGAACTGAAAGGGTGTCTTTTTAAGAAAGAAAAGGGAGGGGCTCCCCCCTTGCCTTTCTTCCTTCCCACTCACCCTTTAGCCTAGCCTTGCTTCTTCCACCCGCCCCCTTTAGCTGCTCCTCCCTGCCCTCTGCTCGCCTCCCTTCTAAAGTTTGGGATTTTCCTGAAGGATTTGCACGCATTATTTGCTTTTACATTGATTCCTATGGGAAACATTGTTTCATCTTACGAACTTTTCACCTTACGAACCTCCTCCTGGAACCAATTAAGTTCGTATGATGAGGTACCACTGTATGTATGTATGCGTGTATGTATGTATGTATGTATGTATGTATGTATATATATATATATATATATATATATATATATATATATATATATATACACACACATATATATATATTTGTTTTCATAGATTTTCACGGGTATATGTATGTAGATTGTTCTGAGTTCGGGTTTTGCCCCGTGTAATATTTTGCATGTCTATGCGACGTTTCGGTGAAATCACATTCACCATCATCAGGCTGAAGTTGTAAGCTTCGTGCTGCTGCAG
The DNA here is from genome assembly GCF_031021105.1 of Erythrolamprus reginae. Taxonomy (NCBI): domain Eukaryota; kingdom Metazoa; phylum Chordata; class Lepidosauria; order Squamata; family Dipsadidae; genus Erythrolamprus; species Erythrolamprus reginae. The sequence continues at coordinate 291,684,050 of NC_091951.1, forward strand.
ATATATATAAACAAACTATATCTACAGCAGCACGAAGCTTACAACTTCAGCCTGATGATGGTGAATGTGATTCACCAAAACGTTGCATAGACATGCAAAATATTACACGGGGCAAACCCCAATCTCAGAACAATCTACACACACACACCCACACACACACACACACACACATATATATACATTCACATACACACATATACAGTATATATAGTCTGAACTTCAGATCTACAGCAACTGCAGTTACAAAAGACTGGCTGCTAATGCTGTTGAAATTTACTTAACAGACTTGTGGGATGTTGCTGCCAATTCAAACAAAATCATTTAAAAATCAGAGATATTACACAGCACAAGTCATTAGATCTATGTGCATCTAAGTTCAAAGCTAGTTCTGACTTTAAAAGAGACAAGGTGCTGAGTGTCTCTACACTTTAGCCAGAGAATGAACTAGTAGTTCTGGCATTCACTCCCCTGGCTTCAAATTACTCTCTGTTCAGTCAAATTTGAACCCTATGGAATATGAATAAAAAATGCAATTAAAAAGAAATACTACAGCTATTATTAGTCATATTACAATAGATGAAAATAAATGAATTGGTTTGATGCTTTGTAACTTAGGGTTAAGTGAAAGGCCAACACAATATTTGTTTTCCTGCCTTCTCATTAAATGAATTTGTTCATTTATTTGCATACTTCCTGAACGTCATACTGAAGAATCTGCTTTTTATTTAAAATTACATTTAGTCAAAATTCAACTTAGCTGACATTGATCTTATTGAGCAACATATAATCTCTTGAAAACTATTGAGACTAAAGTGGATATATTTTTTAACAAATACAGTGATACCTTGTCTTACAAACTTAATTGGTTCCGGGACGAGGTTCTTAAGGTGAAAAGTTTGTAAGATGAAACAATGTTTCCCATAGGAATCAATGGAAAAGTGATTAATGCATGCAAGCCCAAAATTCACCCCTTTTGCCAGCCAAAGCGCCCATTTTTGCATTGCTGGGATTCCCCTGAGGCTCCCCTCCATGGGAAACCTCACCTCCGGACCTCTGTGTTTTTGCGATGCTGCGATTTCACTGAGGCTCCCTTTGCTGGGAAACCCCACCTCCGGACTTCTGTTGCCAGCGAAGCACCCGTTTTTGCGCTACTGGGATTCCCCTGCTGGGATTTCCCTGAAGCATCCCAAAAACACGGAAGTCTGGAGGTGGGGTTTCCCATGGAGGGGAGTCTCAGGGGAATCCCAGCAGCGCAAAAACAGGCGCTTCGCTGGCAACCAAAGTCCGGACGCGGGGCATCCCAGCGGCTGCGGTGGGTTTGTAAGGTGAAAATAGTTTGTAAGAAGAGGCAAAAAAATCTTAAACCCTGGGTTTGTATCTCGAAAAGTTTGTATGATGAGGCGTTTGTAAGACGTGGTATCACTGTATATAAAGCCATTTCATACAAGTGACTTCAAAATTATTTCTTAATAACCTTACATATATAAAATAATTGAAATGAGTGAGATTATTCTTTCAAATATGGGCCTCTGTACTGATTTTATAGCTCTTTTTTTTCTCTTGGCATCTCGGAATAGTAGAAGGCTTCAGTTTATTCTTAGATCCTTACATTTAGAGAGGTACGTTTTCAAAGTCAATTGCATTCAGCTGAATTTGAAAGAGCTCTTGAAATATATGGTACTCGTAATGGCTATTTTGATTAAAATACAGTTCCTGTACTCTCAAGATGATGATGTTATGTATGATCTTGCTATACTTGTAACTTTCTAGTGTTACAATAAATCTCAGTTTGATTAGTGAAATAATTCATGGGCTCAAGGATGTAGGCAACACTCTATTTCAAGTAGAAATATACACAAGGACACCTCCTGTACACTTTCACACCACTTGAATCTATAATAAGTGATCCTTTCTGGAAGCTCTTTGTTATATGTTTTATGTTTCCTTACCAGGTTTGACTCTCCTGACCACAATGTAACTGATAATAGGAATCATTTTGGTTAGAAGATTTTCAGTTTACATGAAAGGAAACTCAATATTTGTTTATTGTATCAAATGCAAAAAAAAATCATCATCATAGTAATTTAGTTGCCAATCAGTTTCCGGCCACAATTCAAAGTGTTGGTTATGACCTATAAAGCCCTTCATGGCATCGGACCAGAATATCTCCGGGACCGCCTTCTGCCACACGAATCCCAGTGACCGGTTAGGTCCCACAGAGTTGGCCTTCTCTGGGTCCCGTCGACTAAACAATGTCATTTGGCGGGACCCAGGGGAAGAGCCTTCTCTGCGGCGGCCCCGGCCCTCTGGAACCAACTCTCCCCAGAGATCAGAATTGCACCCATCCTCCTTGCCTTTCATAAACTTCTCAAAACCCACCTCTGCTGTCAGGCATGGGGGAATTGAGATATCTTCCCCAGGCCTATATAATTTATGTATGGTGTGTTGTGTTGTGTGCATGTTTTTTAAATTATGGGTTTTTAACTTCGTATTATTAGATTTGCATTGTACATTGTTTCTATCACTGCTGTGAGCCACCCTGAGTCTATGGAGAGGGGCGGCATACAAATTAATTAATTAATTAAATAAATAAATAAATAAATAAATAAAATAGTTAATACTTACATGTGAATATTGATAAAAATGATTATATCTATTGAGAACAATTAAATCATAGTTCATAGTATTATTTCTGATTAGGAAAACATTGAAAAACAATTCTGTGTATAACACACTGATAATTTAATAACAATTCCAAACCACAAACACTTACTGAAGTCATACTGAAACATAAACACGCCCAAAAAACCCCACGAGTTTGAAAAATATATATACTTTAAATAGGCCATTTTAAATTGTGCCATTTACAGCAATAATCCTAAATATATTGACAAGGGAATAGGTTGAACACTCAAATGTTGTAATTAAGCATTGTGCTGTAGGAATGAAAAAAATATTATTACAATTATGAATTAAATTGTACCCGTTTGGGCTCTTGTCCACAAAGACAAGAAAAAAGTACCACTATTCTGATAAAGACAACCATATAAATAATTTAAATAAATTAATACAATATCCCCAATTATAACTTGGTGGGAAAAGAAGAGCACTTCCAGTAAGGAATAAATCATCTTTCAAAATGGCTAATTAAAGTTATTATCAAATATTTAACTGATGTGAGCAGCTACACTCCCTCTAGTAAATTGTTTGATCAGTCCATTCTATGTATGGAAACTATCTCTCCAATTTCCTATCTGGCAATGAATTTATAGTAAGTTAAGTTCCCACAGATCTTTCATCAGTTAATTAGTACATGTAATATGATTGTGATTTACTAGCTTACTATGATGTAACTGCTAGTGCACCATCAATGGATAGTATAGTAGAAAGTAACCAAAGTATACTAGTATAGTAGAAAGTAACCAAACTTTGTTGCTACACTAACTTATTATAAACATGGTAAAGAGGAACTATTTAAATATTGTGCTTAATTACATTTTATTCTGAAACACCACTAAAAATCAGGAGCCCTGGTGGTGCAACAGTTAAAGTGCTGTATTGTAGGCAAATTCTCCACACAACCTGGAATTTGATTTTGACAGGGCTCCAGGTTGACTCCATCCTTCTAAGATGAATAAAATGAGGATACAGATTGTGGGGTGTTATGGAGTGTATAGAACCGTTGAGTTATCAAGGACATGCACAAAAGAAAATGTGGGATGCCAGCAGAGATATCTAGGAGATATAAGTAATTATTCAGTCATACAAGACAGATACATTAAAGTGTATAAAATAGTGTTTACTTTAGAAATAACATAGTCAAGTTAAAAAGTCTGGTCATGCACATTCAAATCAGTCAATATCTCTCAATACAATAATACTATTATAACCCTATCTTTATCTTACATATCAGAAACACATTACTGTTTACAAATACATCAAACCATCATCAAAGACAAAGAGCTTACTACATCCATCCCATAGAATCAGCAGAAAGGACAGAGAGAGAATCATGCTTTCTGGCTCCCTCTTGTGGCAATCTGCAACACTACCTTTTGAAGCTATAGTACTTCAATACATACAAGCATTCATTGTTAGCTTGTTTACATATTACAAACCCAACTGTTTTGTACATAGTACTAACATGAGGGCAATATGCAAATAAAGCTTTTAAATTATAAGCCGACCAGAGAGTACTGTAAAGTGGACTAACTGGATCATTCCATTTTCCCTCTCACATTCCCAATTAATCTACTAGTCAACATGGGAAATTTGCAAGCAGGGATCTGAAGAGATACATCAGGTATGTGTGTGAGAGATACTAAATTACTGGCTAGGTATTTCAGGATATGTAGACAATGGCAAATTCAAGAAAATAAGTAGATCTTGCCACATTATTTAATTTTCTAACATCTTACAAGACCTGTAGTTAATTCATTTTCCATATAGACAATAGCATAAAAGAACCTGTAAAGAATAATATGTTGAAGTCTAAAAGCAACACTGAAAGAAAATTAATGTTGCACATGTGAAAAAGAATTTACATTATGAATGTATATTTTTGGCTGGCTGCACATCATTTTCCACTGTACTTGTAATTGTTGCCTTGGAAGAAAAAAATCTAAGTGTTAAAAGAAACTCAGAGTGAGACTTAACAGTCTGATACATACAGTATATATATATGATATGGCCACAATCCAATGATGTGATGTCTATGCGTGCAAGCAATAAACTTTCAGATTTTACCAGCTGTTCTTTTTTAGAAATTTCCTGTGATGGACTGAAAACCTTTGTAAATCTGGCGAGTTGAAAAATAGCAAGAAGAAAGAGGGTATTATAGATGCTGAAGTAAAAATGTCAGAATAAGGTAAAAATATTAAATAACAAATTTGAAAAATAGATAGGCTTGACAGTTATCACCCTTTGATAGGCTTGACAATGATCCCACTCCTATACTCGCTACACACATATATTAATGTTTCAACTATACATATTTATCTGTTTTTAATAATGACAAACCATTTTACGATCAAGAAATATACAATATAGTGAATACTGTATAGCATCACTCATAACAAGTACCATATTTTTGGAGTATAAGATGCACCAGAGTATAAAACACACCTTACTTTTTGGGGAGTAAAACAGGGCAAAATATTTACCTACCAGGTATTCATCTAGCTAGTGTCCTTAGTCTGTTCAGCTTCAGCACATTATTTTATCCCATTAGGTCTGAAAAAGCCTTTTTTCAGAGGGAGTAGGAATGAAAACAACCCTGCTAAGATTTGGGACAGGAAAAAACCTTCTTCAGAGAGAGTAGGAAGCCTGGGAGATTGTTAGCACTTAGCTTGAGCTGGGGGGGGGAAAGCTTTGAAAAAGCTACATCCAGAATATAAAACATACACAAATTTTCACCCTCTTTTAGGGAGGAACAAGGGAAGCGTTATACTCTGAAAAATACGGTACTTATATCATTCAATTATCTTTAGTAAAAATTTAGACCCAACTCTGAACCAGAAACATATTAATATTGTTACTACAAAGCTGAAACTCAAAGCATAGAAAAACTATGTAACCTATTCATTTGGGGTTAATAATTCCAGAGTGCTGACATAATAGGCTAACAACAGAAATCAAATCATGAATACTGCTGAAAGCTAAAAAAGAGAGTTTCATTGAGAAATAACACCTGTTTAATTCTTTGTTCTTAGCTAATTTGTTACTTCCTACATCCTGTTACACCATCCTGTAATAGAACAGGCTACTATTTTTCAGATTTTTATGCCTTCACCTTTAGAGAGTTGCTTCTTTCTCTTTTTTCCCTACAAATTATTGTAGATGTTATGAATCTATCCTTACACCTCTTGTATAAACAACAAAGAAATTAATTGTGCCTCATCTTGAGGCAATAAGTAACTTGTAAAAAATAAATACACAAAATAAAACAATTCAAAAATGCACAAAACAAAATGCTTCTGGAACAAATGCCGTGATGCACAGAGTATTATCAGAATTCTTGATGTATATAAATTGTATTCCTTATTGGATATTGTTGTACAAGTGCATTCTCGTTTTCTCACTTTCTCTCTCCACATACACTCACACACACACACCATTTTATTTGCTGCCTTTAAGAAACAAACCCATCAGCTATAGCATGTGGAGCAGTTACTGACTAAATATTGTTATTCATTTTCAAATTTCTATCTTGAACTCTGTTCAAAATGTATTTGTGGAAATGTTCTATTTATGTATATTGATTCTGAATAAATATTACACTAGTTAAAAAGCCTCCAAATCTAAATCATACTCTTCTGAATATATTTTAGTGCCTAGGTTGGAATATTGTGCAATCATGCTCTCTCTAGTGGGAAATGTTAGTCTGAAATCAGCCAGCATAGCAATAAAAAGAACTACTCACAGATAAGGCAGAGGTTTTTACATTCTCAAGGAGCCTACTTGAACATCTAGGGGAAAAATATATCTTGCAAATAAAAAAGGATATGAATACTGGACTGAGATGCCTTTAAAAAACTGTCAATAAAATATGTAATCTAAAGCTATTTCTCTGGAGAGAACACTAAAAAAGAATGAAAAGCCTGCAGGGATAAAAGCATGCTAATTTTCATGCTGTTTTCAACAAAGAATTTCCAAATAACACAACCTGGAGAGGGGGAAAGCACATGCCTGCCATACAATATCAAAGGCAACTGCCAAGTCACTGACAACAATCATATTGAAAGCTAACTGTCCACTTTACTAGCATACGGCTTCAAATTCTATACTATAGCTTTGAGATAAGAATGTAATTTTTCCACTCTGCCTTCTACAATCAGGTTGGAGATTAGCTATGCCTTTTGGTATACAGACTGCCTCAAATGTGTCTTCATTATACTTTTCTGAGAACATCAGAAGGAACTGGGCACTGTGCAAAGCAGTTGGTATCATATTTCTTGTCCCCATAAAAAGCCTCATAAGCCTTCCTAAAGTTAAGAAAAATAGGTGGTTGCTGCTCATTTTGTTCATAAGTATGCCCACTTGACCATTATCAAGATAAACCTAAAGATGGTAGGAAGCTTTTTAAGGGACAGGAGGAGAGCCTATTCAACTATGCCTTCTGGTAGATGGATGGGTTTTTTTACTTAAACATTCTCCCTTCTGCTCCACCACCCAAGACTAAAAGGCTTGAAAATTTGATTTGGGGGCTGTAATGCTTTCAGACTTACAGGATTCTGTTATGTAATCTTTTTAAAAGTTGAATTTACTTATCTGGTCATGTTTACTGTTTGTCTACCTCATAGGGTTGCTGGATCAATGAGGCTAACGATTCCTCATATAAAATCAATTTTAATAAAATCTTAATTAGAAAAATCTTATGAATCTTATGAATATCTCTATTGAGATTAGCCATACTCTAGTTCAGTTCCAAGAGGAACTGAACATCTATTGGGGAACTACATTCTTAGACAATTTAGATAAGACTATTATATTAGTCTTCCAGAATAAAATTCAGCTTTAGCAGAGTTGGAACGAAAATTGCAGGTCATATAGCCCAACCCCTTGCCCAAGCAGGAGTCCTTATATCTGTCTCTGTCTAGGATTGAACTCCCAACCTCCTGATTGTGAGGCAAGAGCTCCACCTCCAGACCACAGTAGCTGGACAAGTTCAACAGAAAGAAGCAGAAGCCATTCAAAACAAAGAACATGGAACTACCCAATCTGAAGATCATCGTCCTTTCTTACTTTTAAATTGATAAGATTCTATTAAATACATTTAATATAAAATAGTATGATCTGCAAATTTCCAAGCATTCTTTAAAAGATAAGTCCCATAAGCAGCTTTCTACATTAATTTAAAAATGTAACTAAATTAACAGATTTGAAACTTTTGATCTTTCAGGCACCTTTATTTCTTCTACAGTTTCAGGCCTAGGCTTAATTCACAAAAATCTGGAACTGAAAAGGCATGAACGGAGTGGCTGTAGGGTAAGCACATCAGAGGGAAAATCATCTATGGCCAAAAAGCCTTAATAAAAGTTGAGGGGAAACAGAAGAGATATTTAGGTTCTTCCATCTATTGAACATCATGGCATTCTAGACACTGTTTTATCTTAAAAACAGACATTAGATAAGGACAGCTAAGTAGAATTGCATTAAAAAGCATATCTTTTAATACATGAAGAACATATGAAGAATGGTTGCAGGAACTGGGTATGGCTAGTTTAATGAAAAGAAGGACCAAGGGAGATATGATAGCAGTGTTCCAATATTTCAGGGGTTGCCACAAAGTCAACCCTTTCTCCAAAGCACCTGAGGGTAGAACAAGAAGCAATGGGTGGAAACTAAAAAGGACAGAAGTAACTTAGAACTTAGGAGAAATTTCCTAACAGAACAATTAATCAGTAGAACAGCTTGCCTCTAAAAGTTGTGAATACTCCAATTTTGGAAGTTTTTGAGAAGATGCCAGATAACCATCTGTCTGAAATAGGTCCTTTCCAACTCTATTGTTATTGTTAATAGAATTTGTCAGTCAGGACAGGTGCTACCAACCTCCTCATAAAATTAAAATGTTTGGTTCCAAAGGATAAAACCTTTGAGAAATGAATTTTCAGCAGAAAAGACATTAGCGGATTTACAATACAAGTAGTCCTGAGGTGCTATCATCTCAAACAGTTTTATGTTTGGGTTTTTTTTTAACATTCTCATAACCTAATTTACTGGTGATTTTACGGTATGTACATCCTAATATTGAAATTGAAGTTAGTCTTCAGTTTTAAATGTGTGACCTAAGTATGTTTATGAAATTTATTTATTTATTTATTTATTCAATTTTTATGCCGCCCTTCTCCTTAGACTCAGGGTGGCTTACAACATGTTAACAATAACACTTTTTAACAGAGCTAGCATATTGCCCCCACAATCCATGTCCTCATTTTACCCACCTTGGAAGGATGGAAGGCTGAGTCAACCTTGAGCCGGTGATGAGATTTGAACCGCTGACCTACAGATGTACAGTCAGCTTCAGTGGCCTGCAGTACAGCACTCTACCTGCTGCGCCACCCCGGCTCAAAATCACACCAAAAGCATTTGATAAATCTACCCTTAACTTTCTCCACTAATTTTGACAGCACTGTACAGTTTAATTTTCTGAAAAAATTAAACGTTTTACAAATGACTCAGCCAAACGTTTTTTTTAAAATGTTAAACAGTTCAATTAACATTTATCCTGTAAACTGCCCTGAGTCCCCTGGAGAAAGGTGGCCTAGAAATTTGATAAAATAAATAAATAAATAAATAATGTCATTTTGACCCACCAGATGTATTTTATTGGGATTTCACTTTACCAGGATAATGAATATTAAAAATATGTTTGTAAATATATTCCTTACTTTACATATCTCCTATTGTAATATTTACACAAAATCCTAAACTCCAGGCAATCTCATGCAAATAAGGAACTCCCAACTATAAATGTTTTGTACTTCTTATAGTATGATGTCAGGAATAGCAGTCCTGAGGTAGAGCTATGTAAATGGTTTTCTATAATTTCCACAATACTATACAGATTAATGTTGAACTGCAAATTGAACTACTTTTAGAACAAATTTCACTGTCCAGAGGCACCTTTGCCTTTACTGAGTCACATATTGTTTATCATTGTAGTGTATCAGCTTAATTGGCTGCTTAAATATGCTAGTGACCTTATGCAATTACTTGTTACCTTGGACTCTGGTATATATTGTAATTCTTTCAAATTCACTGGAGTTAGTTTCTGGCAGTTTCAGTAAAGCAAGCAGTGTTAAATGCTGGGTCCAGAGTCCTTCTTCTTGATCAGTAGAAAAAACACAACAGACATTTCCTAGTCCTTTATTTTTCATTTGTAAATGATGATAATACTCATAAATTATGATAATACTTATGATTCCTATCTCCAACTCCTCTTCTCTTTTCTCTTTTCTTCTCTCTTCTCTTCTTCCCTTCTTTTCCATCATATAGAAAGGTACCAGTATTGTATAGAGAGAAGAAACCTGCTGGTCGAGACCAAAGGTTTACCTAACCCAGTATTCCTTCCTTATAATGGTCAACTAGATCCACATGGAAAGTAGGATATGAGCACAACAAATCCCTCCTTTCATCTTCACTCTGGCAACAAAAGTAAATTCACTTCATGGAGTAGACTGTTATACCCATTGGCATTTAAATTATCAAAGCAATTGTTCAATATGCAGTTCAAATGACAGAATGATATCAGGATTGATTTTATCAAAATTATATGAATAATCAGAAAAATTAGAATCATATTCTGCCTATCCCTTTTTTCTGGGATAGATTATCCATCTAAGTGTCCTTAGTATCACAGAACAGCTAGAAGCCAAAATGTAGTGGGATAATCAATATACAAACCCTATTTGAAATTGGTTAACTACTAACCATTCACATATTTTCTGAAAATGGGAAAATAAAATCTATATAATACACGGAACATTCTGTAGGAACAGAAAGAATATAGTCAGGACTCAGGAACAATTGAATCCCTCAGCTGATGATGAATATAATACCATTTAGATGCAATATGACATTCATGCCAATTCCATTATCTTTCTACCAGCAAAGCTTTAAAACCAGGAATAAAAACAATTAAGTAAATTAGTGCTGGGCTGCATTGTCCAAAAAACCTTGCCAACATCAAAGCATATACTGTTTTGCAAAATAACACAATGTTGCAGAATCAAGTATAAGTATGTGATGACACCCAGGGGAGATAAAACAAAACCCTTCTGCTATCATTTTGGAATATTCAGTGTCTCAACTTGGTATTGGGAGGGGTTATGTAATCCATTCTGAAATACTTTAAAATCTCTGAAATAGAAATACTGAGGTTGAACTCGAAAACAGAGTTAGGGACACTTTGAAAATGATTTGAAAAAAATGCTCTGTAAACTCAACTATTTAAAGCAGAACTATCAATTTTCAAAATTACATGAAAGCCCCCAAAAGGATATGTCTGCTTTAATAATCAGTACAGGGGTTATCTACTTATGCAGTCTGAATGGGTTCTTCCAAATTAGTTTTCATTTAATACATGTTTTAGGAGAAAATTACTCTTAGGTATTTCTCTGAATGAATCTTTGAATGAATTTCATACCATTAAGGGTGAAAGCTATATCCATGACATACAGCTGAAATAATACTTACAAAGAAAAATTAACTGCAAAACAACTTAATCAAAAAGTCATCAATTTACTATTGAATTGTATTGCTGGACAGGGACCCAGGCTGGTGTAGCATTTAATATATTGGACTGGGACTAAAGATACCCAGGTGCAGATTCATTTTCAGAAATAAAAGCTCACTTGGTGACTGGCTTAGTTATTGTCTCTCAGTCCAGTCTACCTCACAGAACTGTTGTGAGAAAAAGGTGCAGTGGCACCTACACAATGGGAAAATAACACATAAAGGGGAAAAATGCAGGATAATAAATATTTTAACAGTTTATCCCATTTTACAAATGCACCATTGTACCATTATGAATGAACAGTAGCATTGAGTTTAATAACATTTGTTAATGATCGTTTCATCCTAAAGTTTCCAAATCTTATTTTATTCTCACATTTCTGATTTCAAAAGGGTTCACCTCCTTCTGGTCACAAAGATGATTAGGGGACTGGAGACTGAAATATATGAGGAACAATTGCAGGAACTGGGTATGTCTTGTTTAATGAAAAGAAGAACTAGAGGAGACATAATAACAGTGTTCCAGTATCTCAGGGGTTGCCTGAGCGAGTCAAACTATTCACCAAAGCACCTGAAGGTAGAACAGGAAGCAAAGGGTGGAAACTGATCAAGGAGAGAAGCAACTTAGAACTAAGGAGAAATTTCCTGACAGTTAGAACAATTAATCCATGGAACTGCTTGCCTCTAGAAATTGTGAATGCTCCAACACTGGAAGTTTTTAAGAAGATGTTGGATAACCATTTGTCTGAAGTAGTGCAGGGTTTCTGCATAAGCAGGGGATTGGACTAGAAGACCTCCAACTCTGTTGTTGTGGTGGTTATATTATTATTATTATATTATCATCATCATCATCATCATCATCGTCGTCAGGGAGAACAAGAAAGTCAGTCAGTAGCTGAAATAGGCATTACCTCAAAAGTCAGATTTCCTTCCTATATCAAAAGCAATATATGATTCCCAGATAGCAACAGTGCAAATATATCATTACAAGAGACTTCAAAAAATCTTTAATATTTTAAGGATTTTTTGCAACAGTATAAAAATGTATTTCATTGCCCAACAAATTCATTCATGTTTCATTTATAAAATAGTATAGTCTAGTGATGGCAAACCTATGGCACGAGTGCCAAAAGTGGCATGCGGAGCCATATCTGGAGCCGGGGTGGCGCAGCAGGTAGAGTGCTATACTGCAGGCCACTGAAGCTGACTGTAGATCTGAAGGTGAGCGGTTCAAATCTCATCACCGGCTCAAGGTTGACTCAGCCTTCCATCCTTCCGAAGTGGGTAAAACGAGGACCCGGATTGTGGGGGCAATAGGCTGGCTCTGTGAAAAAGTGCTATTGCTAACATGTTGTAAGACGCCCTGAGTCTAAGGAGAAGGGCGGCATAAAAATAGAATAAATAAAATAAATAATAAATAAATAAATATCTGCTGGCACGCGAGCCTTTACCCTAGCTCAGCTCTAGCATGCATGTGTGTGTTGGCCAGCTGATTTTTGGCTCACAGAGGCTCTGGGAGGGTATTTTTGGCTTCCAGAGAGCCTCTGGGGGATGGGGAAGGTGTTTTTACTCTCTCCCAGCTCCAGGGAAGCCTTTAGAGAGCGAAACTGAGCTCACTAACTGAGCTCACTAAAAGTTGGGAAACAGGCCATTTCTGGCCTCCAGAGGGCCTCCAGGAGTGTGGGAAGCTGTTTTTGCCCTCCCCAGGTATTGAATTATGGGTGTGGGCATTCACACATGGACAATAGTGCAGCGTATGCTCTTTCGGCACTAGAAGAAAAAAAGGTTTGCCATCACTGGTATAGTCCATATTGTTTAACACATTCCAGCAGCTCTGAATGCAATCGGAAATACCATACTTGGGATGCATGAAACAGAGGATACAATTAGTAAGCTTACAATTATTTTTTCATTGTTTGAAATTAGAAACTGTCATGAGCAATATAAAAACTGTCATCATAGACTTCACACTACACACAAAGGAGTATTTCAAACAATGTGCTAATAATATCACCAAAACTGTATTTCTATTGATCACAAGAATACCTGAAATAAATCCAAGATTTACTTGGATAGCTAAGTGCAAATTGATTGGCTTTTAACAACTTTAGCCATGTGTTTTCAGAAATGTGGCACTGTATGAACATCAAATTGCAATACTGTAGCTGATATGAATGATTTATTAGCAAATGTTTTACTATTTGCATTCTCTATTAAATAAGACTTTTTAAAAATCAGAAATTAGTAAAATAGCTTGTGTTTAACTATATTCAGAAGTGTTAATAATTTAGAGCCAAAATTCTTTCCTAATTGAATGGAAAAATAAGAAAGATAAAAAGGATCTGGAAATATTCTTCTATATTGTTGTACTCTTCAAGACTTCTTCTGTAAGGTAAGTATGATGCTCATCAAATACATTAATAAAAAAATTATATTGCTGGCTCTGTTGTTGCCTGACCGGTTTTTAATAGGGACACATTTGAATGGTATTTTATTTTCTTAAAATGACCCTGGATCAACATTATGAAATTATCAGATTTGTGCCAAAAATTGACCCAGTTATCAGTTCTTTGCTGAAATCAATTGTAGTTTAAAAAAAGGGAACCACTGGTTCTAATTGCAGAAATACAGTATTTACTCCATTGATTCAAAGAGCTTTGAAGCAGTTGAGTATTGAGGTACCTTTGTACAGCTTGCCTACCATCATTACTCTTCCCCTCCTTTTAAATATGACTACTTTGATTTTTTTTTTAAATTCCGATCATCTCTTCCACAATTTTTTACAGTCTGAGAGAAAAACATTGTGTGCAACCTTGTGCCAGAATTATAATAAACTGAATTATAAATCCCTATATGGCTCAGGACCAGACTATCTTCAGAAACACCTTCTGCCGCATACTTCCCAGTGGCTGATAAGAGCCCAGAGTTGGCCTTCTCTGGCCTTCTTCCTGTCAGCCAAGCAAGGTTGGCTGGTGGGCCCATGGGGAAGGGCCTTCTCTGTGGGGGCTCCGACTCTACAGAACAAACTGCCTCCAGAGATTCACATTCTTCCCACCTTGCCAGCCTTCTGTAAAGCCATCAAGACCTGGTTCTTCCGGCAGGCCTGGAATTATTGAGTGAATGGAATCCTAGATTACTAGGTATGTGACTGAGAGTCTGTAAGTTGGCTGGGTTTATTAATCCTTATATTGTTTCTATCCTGCTTTTACAGTTTTTATATATTGTCTTATATTGTTTTTATGCATTTTTTTATTCCTTGGAAGCCACCCAGAGTCCTCTGGGAGTTGGACAGCATACAAAACCACCCACCCAACCAATAAATAAATAAATTTCAGAGTCCATGGCAAGGCTGCTCACTTTCATCTTGCTACTTAATTTGATTCTTAAATCTCTGGCCATCATAATAAGGCACTCTTTAGATATAGTAGCAGACTGTGTTATTTTTGTATGCTGATATTTTGGCAATTTTAGATGGATATTCTCCTTTCCTAATTTTATCAAGATTGTGCAGCATTTTGGAAAGTTATGTAAAGAGACAATGAGCCAGTTTGGTCTACTAGTTAGGACATTGAGCTAGAAACTAGGAGACTATGGGTTCAAGTCTTGCCTTACGCAAAAAACTCAGCTGGGTGACCTTAGGCTCATCACCATATTACAGCTCACATCAACTTTGGCTGAGAAGCAGGTCAGTCAATTCCTATTGCAACCAATCAATATGCTGGTGATACTCAGTTATACATCTCCACCCTATGTCCATTCAGTGAAGCAGTGGAAGTGATATGCTGGTGTCTGGAGGCTCTTTAGGCTCAGACTCAACCCCGACAAGATGGAGTGACTGTCCCAAGGACAAACCCACCTATCGGTCCATTACCGTGGGGCTGAGCTTAGATTACCACCTCTGGTAATCTAAGCTCAATACAATGTGAGGGGAATGTTTGCCCAGGTTCGCCTGGTCCATTAGTTGCAAGCCTATTTGGACTGGGAGTCTCTTCTCACAGTCACTCACACCCATATCACCTTGAGGTTCGACTACTGCAATGCTCTCTACATATGGGGCTACATTTGAAGAATGTTCTGAAATTTCAGATGGTGCAAAATGCAGTCTTGGGCCTTCCAAGATATGCCCATGTCTCTCCAACACTCTGCGGACTGCATTGATTGTCAATTGGTTTCCGAATACTATTCAAAGTGTTGTTTATGACCTATAAAGTGTGAATATAAGTATTTAAAATAGATTCGTGTTATTTTCCATCTTTGTAAGTTTGTACTTTATAACTTCAATTTTGAAGATTAAATAATGCTTTATTACAAAAATATAATTTAAGAATTGCAAATTGATTTCCAAAGAACAAAGATGCCATGTTTGGAAGTAGAGAACTTTACAGATTTGCCTATTAACATTTCTTCAATTTATTATTTGTGCCAGTAAAGTAAAATATTTTATAGCAATCATATTTATATTATCTCTGCCAATAAACAATACCAGTTATTATAAGCATGCATCATTAGTTGTACATATCCTTCCACAGACTATTTCATGTGGAAGAACTTAAAACATCTGAATTGAATTCAATCGAACAGTAATTTCTATAGCAGAATTACAATACAGTTACATACATTTTTCTCACTAGGGTCAAGGGGACTGAAATAAACTTAACAATATTACTGTCTTGCATTGTTATGGAAAAAAATAATTGAAACACATGTATGTCATCTTATTATTTCATATAAAATATAACTGCAAAAGCTGTAGTAGTAATTCTTTGAAAACATTATTAAATGACTAATAAACTTTTTAAACTAACATGACTACAAAAAGCTACTCTCTAACCAACTATGATTAAAACAAGACAAAAATTTTAAATACCGTACCAAACATACAGTATATATCCCCCTATGAAATACCACCAGTAACTTCCCAAGCAGTGGTGGGTTTTTTTTCTCTTCATGTCTGTTATTGGGTGGGCATTAATTTCCTTCTGGGAACAATTGGTCATGGAAGATAAACTGCAAGCATAGTCATGGATGGCTGGATAACATCCTTCTTAATGAAACAGAAGAAGAGTTTTGTGCAAGAAGAGAGAACAAATGCCATATCTTATAAAATGATATAAATTTATTCAAGCTTAGGATATATCTAGACAAACCTCCTTTCATGCAACCTGTTACAAGTACTTGTAAAGAAGTTGTAGAAATAATATGTGCAGCTCTTTGAATCCATTTCCTGATGTTTTTTAATGTAAAAAAAATCTGTATGTCATTAAACACAGCAGTTTTCAAAGCATTAACACTTTTTTCCTTCTGGCTGTTCTTCATTTATACACACAGACATGTCTCATAAAATTATTATATTATGCCAATGCTTAACTACTTGGTCTCCTTTTTGCCTTTCTTTTTAACAAAATGGATCTAATTTTTTGTATTTGAAGGCTGTGTATGTACAATTACAGGATTTTCTGGAAGAAGGCCAAAGCTCTAGAGGAAAAAATGAAATATAAAATGAAGGTCGACAAAAAATTTAAATTAAATATGATCATACTGAGCTGAATAAGTACAATGAAGTTCAAATATTTCTTAGGTGTATATTCCAGTCACACTACTCTTATTTCAGTTAATGTTTAATTGTATGCAATTATGGATGGAATCATCTATTACAGTCATCTGCATTTTTTTCTCTTTATCAAACATTTTTTCTGATGCTATCAAGTCAATATTTAAAGTCAGGACTCAGGATTGTTAAGAATTTAGCTGCGCCTTTCTATTCCTCAAATGACTGCTTCTGAGTTTTGCATTTTCATTTCAAATGTTACAATATATGCAAAAGTTATGTGACATGAAAGGTATGAGAAATATGAGGCCATTGCTTAATAAGCATAAAAGCAAACCTCTAAGAGGCAAACTGTTTGTTATTCAGTGTTCTTGAAGCTTTGACGAGGCTCAGTCATTAACAACTGAATTCAAATTAATGGACATCTGGCTACATCGCCCAACTCCAGGAAGAATATAAAAGGGAAAATCTGATTTCAGCTAAATATGAGTGCTTAGCTACCTAATCAACAGGTAGTGACTCTGTAATGGATAGAAAAACTCAGTATTTCTCTAGGGGATATTTACCCTAGTATTGATTTCAAGGGATTTCCCAATGTTGGATGGTATCAAAACTTATAATATTGTACACAATTGGCACATTTTACATGCTACTGAAAGCCACAATGATGTCAATGGGCCCTGTTAGCTTTATAAAAGTTCCTGCTAAATTTTCTTCTCATGAAAAAATAAAGATGGAATCTTGATTTGGGCAACCATATTCACTTGGGGGAAAATATTTAAAGGTTTTCAAGGCAGAACAACTACAAATCATACTTTTGCACTGTGCTGAAAAACAAGCTTTAAAAATTAACAATACAACTTGAATATTACTACAAGTGCTGGAGAAAAATAGGGATATATAGATCACAAGTGAACTGGCAAACAGTTGTGATACTGTTTTGGTTGATCTTATTATGTATTATTGTATATTGTATATTCTGAATATGCCTTATCTAATAATAATATGAAGAAATATACTTCTTTAATCCAGGAAGCAGTATAAATATGGATATCAAAGAATCAGAGGTATCTACTGAATATTTTTAATGAAGCATTTGCAACTGACATATCTTCCTGTCTCCTGTTAGCAATTTAATCATCCAGAATTTTTGCCATTCCAATTTTTGAACCGGTGGAAGCATGAAAAACATTTTTATGTAATGATGGATCCAGCAACAGCCTAATGATGCAAAAGAATCACAATGTCATGAAAACAAGCAGGGTTAGGCAGTCTCACAGCACTAACATGTGAAGAATATAAAATGCTGTAGAGAAACCATTAGTTGGCTTCTTTGATATTTCCAGAGATGTAATGCATTATGGCATCCATAGAGATGCATTATGGCATCCACAGAGTTACCACTACCTAAGCATTGGGACAAAAGAAAAATTGGCTTGTACAATATGACCTACTATAACAACATTTCCATGAGAGACTGAGATTGTGGATATTATTAGTTTATTTGTGTCTTAACATACTACATAAAACCAGCCACTACATTTAGTAAACAATGGTTTATGCCATTGGTATGATAGACAAAAATGTCTTATGAAAGTTATATGCAATTATGTAGAAGAGCTGTTAGACAAGAATAGCAGACCTTGGTAGCAAAAATATAGGCTGTAAAAGTTGCCCTATGACTGTTTTCCCATCACCATTTGGTTGGTGGAAAACAGAAAAATTGTGTAAGGAAAATTTGTTAAATATTTACTGTACAATTACTTATTTTGGTTCTCATCTTTCTCCCCAAAACCCAGTGTTATTTTTATAGCCATCTGTAAGAGATAAAATTAAGATATAAACCTAATGCTTATATTCAGCAAATTGAAGCCTCACTGGATGATAAGGCACACTGAATGACTTTATTTTCGCCAACCCTAGTCTATCCACAATTTTGGCAATATCTAGATGAAATTCTGAAGCAATTTATCTTGGTCGGATTTTTTTACATCTCAAAAAAACTGGCATTTTAAATGGGATATGCAGATATCCCCTGTAATCATGTCAATTAGGTAGGGCTACAAAAATACCACAGTTAACAGATAGCAGCAAAGAAAGCTTTCTCAGTTACTTTGCCACCATCTGGATTTTTGCGTCCTGGATAGACCAAGCTGCAAAACTGAGTAGGCCTTTGTATCGTGAACTCCAATATTTAAGCCAAACAATTACACTTCATACCAAATCAGGGGAACATTACAAAAGGAGTTATATGGGTCAGAATTGCATGATTTAAGTTATAATTCAAAAGAATAATCTGCCTGAATATATCATCTTGATTACTTGAGAATAATTATATTTCTCTGACTCAAACTGATTATCTTAAACAGCTTAGAGTACTCCCCCTTTTTTGCTATATTATGAAACAAATTAATGAGATCAAATGGAAATCATTCAAAGTTCTTAAGGAACTCAACTGTAAAAATGCTCAGAAATATGTAGCATTTTCTAAATCAGTGTTCTTAGATAGAGGACTAACAGCACACCCTCCTCCCCTGTTTATCCTTTTACACTACAAGATCAAGAAAGATTCAGGAGATTAGCAGAGATTATTCCTGATTAGGTAAACGCCAGTTCTGGATAGATTTGTGGGAAGTATTCATGTGTTATTTTTAAAATAGCACAGAGAATCATTGAACAATTTTTTTTTCTTTCCTTAAATCTGGAGGCAGGAAAGAACGTCAAGGTCACAACTGGTTCAGCCTCATACTGAGGATTCAAAGTTGGATAGGATAAAACCCACCAAGCATAGAAAGCTTACAGTTTGTTGGTTCAGAGCCAAAGATAAAGCATATTTCCATTGTCCTCTTTGAAAGGACTTATGTGGGAACAGAGCTCTAACTCATAAGAGAGTTTTTTGGAAGGATACTATATCAGAATTGGGTACTGGATATACTCAGTGAGTCTAGTTTGACAAGACCTTGATTCTAAGCCTCATTGTTTCCATTATGCTGGAAATAATGTCCCATTAGCTTCTGATAATATGCCTACATTTATCCTTGATGTTGATTTAATGTCACTTAACTCTTAGATTGACATTGGATTTTGTATTTGGAACTGCTTGCTATTTACCTCTTGCTTGAACCTTGGACTGGATGCCAACTTTGTTGCTGACTGTGATAACTCAGACCAGGTTACTAGTCATCAATATCCTTGCCAGGACAAAACATTGAAGATAAAATGACTAACACTGTAGAATGAAAATTCTTGCTGGAAAATCAAAATGGTTTCTAATTTTGCAGAGTCAAGTGCATAGCTACAGGCCTATGGATGTAATAAATCCTGTGAAGACACCACAGGCACTTTGGAGTTGGATGGCCTAGAAAATAGGTAGGTAGATAGATAGAAAGACAGCACAAAGCAAATTTTGGCTGTCGTTTAATTTCACATATAAAAATACATGAAGGTGAATCAGGATAGAGAGTACACTTTTTTTTCAGGGAGATTTTTTTCTCTTTTTTCTCCCTGCAGCGCAAGATCCTTTGTAAAAAAAAGCTGCTTCTCTCATATTGATCCCTAGATTATCCAGTGACAACAGTGGTTCTCCCCAAAAATACTGTTGAAGTTTATTTGCAAAGAACATTCTATACCCTTTAATCAACCTGACAAAGTTTTCCCATTAGACTGGAAATCTGTCAAAACAAATACTTTCTGCTCATCCTAAATTGGGACCAGTGCTTTAAACTTGTTTATAAATTATTTGGAATCAAGAGGTTATGCTTACTGATGACACTTAATTATTTAGAAAACCTAACAAAAAATAGGACAGCAAAGAGTGCTTAGGGGATCCATCAAAACAGCAGGACTGAAATGAAAATGACAAATATAGTTCAACAAGGGAATGTGTAAAATTATTTATATAGGAGCAATAAATAAATAAATAGCAATAGCAATAGACTTATATACTATTTCACAGTGCTTTACATCCCTAAGTTGTTTACAGAGTCAACATATTGCCCTCAACAATCTGAATCCTCATTTTACCAACCTTGTAAGGAGGAAAGACTGAATCAACCTTGAGCCGGTGAGACTCAAACTGCCCAACTGCTGGCAGCCAGCAGTCAACAGAAGTAGCCTGCAGTACTGTATTCTAACCACTTCATCACCAAAGTACATCAAAGGCATAGGTTGTGGTGGTTGGGTTTTTTTTTAATCCATGATCTAGTGTAAAGCTATAATAAAAAGGTAAGAATTATACTGATGGGGGGGAAATAAGAAATAATTAAAAAAAAATAAAGCTGCTTTTATAAAATCTATACTATAATATTACTTGGAATATCTGTGTGCAGTTATGATCATTGTACAAAAATGGGAAAATGCAATGGAATGGAATAGAAAAATAACGATACAATTATTTCCCTCTTCTAATACAGTACTAGAACGAGAGGTTATTCAATTACACTGAATAATGAGCGGTACAAGATAAACAAATGGAAATCCTTTCTCACACAGTGTTTAGGTAAATTGAAATTTGCTACTGCAAGATTATGAGAATCGTAATTTATTTCTGAATAGAACTTTCTCTCAAAATAGCCTAGAGCAGAATAAAAACAAATATATATAAAATCAGTCATCCTTAAATTTAAAAAGTTATATTTATCACAGTAAATCAAACACTGTTAGTCTTGGACTAGCGTATGGGTGAATAGTTAGGTTTTCAGTTGTTCCTTTAAAAAAAGTCAGCATTTCAATCAGCTGAAGCTCCAATCAGGAGGATGACAGCGATGCAGTGATGGCACCCACTTTGTAAACTTTAAGGGAATAGGCAAATTCATGAAATATAATAACAATAGTACTTATATACCCCTTCACAGTGTTTTACAGCCCTCTTTAAGCAGAGAGTCAGCATAGTGCCCCCAACAATCTGAGTCCTATAAAGTTACTACTAGTTAGTAATTACGTTGACTATAAATTAGTGCACTTTCTGATTGTTCAATCCCTTTAATTACATCTTATTCTTGAAGGTTGAGAGAAAATAGAATAAAAGGGAACTGAATCCCTTCTGGAATCTGTTTGGATAAAAAACCCTTCAAAATTTAAATGTTTGAAAGTTTCTTTCTTCTTTCCCTTTTAAAACATTCCTGTGAAGACTCTCCTTCTTTATTTCTTTTGAAGGTAGGCTTGACTGTACAGAATAACAGAGTTGGAAGAGATCTTGAAGGTTTTCTAGTCCAAATCCCTGCTCAAGTAGGAAACCAAATACCATTTCAGACAAAGGTTGTCCAATCTATTCTTAAAATCTCCAGCGATAGAGAACCCACGGATTCTGAAGGCAAACCATTTGATCATCATACACCATTGCACAGTAAGGTGATTATCTTCTTAAAGCAGGGGTGTCAAAGTCTGGATCTGGCCTGCAGGGTGCTTAGGTCGGGCCCACAGGAAACCATAAATGGTGAAGGACCAGCCCGCCAATAAAATGGAAGACCTTCCAAGCTCTGTTTTCACTGGCAGAGAGTTGGAGGAGGCTTTTCTAGCCAAAAATGGAGCTCGGGAGCTTGTTTTCACTGGCAGAACACTTGGTGGTGGCTTGCAACATGAGTTTCATTGAGGTGGCCATGCCATCCCAGCCCCCCCAAGGTCAAACACAACCCTGATGCAGCCCTCAAAGAAATCACGTTTGACAGGGCCCTGTATTCTTAGCCCAGTGGATTATATTTAACCTTCAAAAATAAACCACCTTGTCCAAGGTGCTTCATACTTGGCAACTTTAAGATTTATGGACTTCAACTCCTGGAATTTTTCAGCAAGCATAGCTGGCTAGAGAATTCTGGGAGTTGAAGTCCACATGTCTTAAAGTTTGGGGACAAGTTTGGAACCCTGATCTTGTCCTTCCCATCAATGCTCCTGCAATTTTTTAATGCTTGTACATGATAAAGAGAAAAGGTGGATGTCTTTTTTCTGTGTGCAAATAATACAAATATGTGCAAATAACAAAAGCAGAGTAAATAAAACTGCTCAACTTTATTACAGTATGCATTATTTTCAATATCAGAGACAATATGCCTATCCTCTGAACATAATTTGTTCTTGAATACTGGATGTTGTAGCCTTTATAACCAGGGGTGGGCTACTGCCCGGATGGCAGGGGGAATGCAGTGGGGCAGTGAAAATGGAGCTCCACCCTAGAGCACCCAAACTGCACTGAAAGATATTGAAAGAAAATTCAGGGCATCCTACATAAGTCACGGCCACAGTGTGGTAGTAAACTTTTGGTAGCCCTTCACTGTTTATAACCTGTTTGCAGACTTCTTCTTACTACCTATAAAAGTTAAATGCTGAATTGCAGGCCACTGGCCTTATGTTCCAAGTTGAACATAATGATGAAAAATGTACTGAATGGCAACTAATTTGCTGTAATTGGCCTTGAGCCCATCTCCAAAGTAAAGTGCTTTTCACACCCAATTTCTCCTCCACATGAAATATGGGATAAAGGTATCATCCTGATTCTTGAATCAACCAACCAACTGAATGTTTAAAATATCTCAGTTTTTTTTACTAGAATACTTGTATGAGCAAATTGCAATATTAATCTCTAAGTCTTATTCCTTAGATTCCTTATCATGTATTTGACAGATATCTTTTACAAAGCACTAAATAGCACTTACACCAGTTAGAACTTACATCAGATATGCAAAAGACAAAGAATTTGTAGACCATTATTGGACAACATTTTCCTCCAACATCTTTTGAAAAAACACAGAAGACTGGACCCAATCTATCGCCAATTCCTTTTAAATTTTGTTACATGGAATTTGAATATCTGTCATTTTAAATATTTTCAGTGTAAAACAGACCTGACTCAGAAGTAAGCAATCTGCGCTGATATAATAATTTATTTAGAAGTCACTGAAATTAAGATAACGGTGATCTTTCAGAGATCTGATATGGTTATGGTTAAAATAGTAATACATGATTTCTAGATTAGATTTCATTTAAAAAATACACTACAGCAGAGTAGTTCAGGGTTTTTTTATCCTTTAGAAGCCTGAACACTCTTGTTCTCTGATGGATACCTGTCAACTGCAACTTGATTAGACCCTTGATTCACCATAGGAGCAAGATCAGGAAGCATAAACTAACAGCAGGGCTATGGCATCCTGCTCACCGGTTATTCCATGCAAACATAACATGCAACAGGAAAAACCAATTACATCTGAGAGTTTTGCTCAAAGTAACATCGAGAATTGTCAACAATGATTATTTCTGAGGACCATTTCTTCATTGCACGGACTTCAGCAAAGAATGCTAGCATTTCCTGTGGAAACTTTGTTTTGGGGGGGAGGGGGCGGCGGTAACATCCCACCAATTTCGCTATTTTTTTAAAAAAAACGTTTTTAACAACATAAATAGATACACCGTAGGCATTCTGACAATAGCCACAATGAAATGTTCGCACATCTCGCTGACTTGTTTCAGGAAGCATCAGGAGATAAGGAGGGAGGGGGGGATGGGAGGGGGTGTTTACACACCATCAGAGGCAAGTCAGAATTCAGAGAGCCTCTTAGCCGTCCATAAAAGTGGCTCGCAAATCTCCGAATCAAATTGTAAATGGGACTTTCAAGGTCCGTTGCCCTTTTTTTAAAAATCCTCGTTGATCTCATTCGCTCGCCCGCATGCTTTTCTCCCTCCCTTTCTCATCCTCAGTGCTGTACTATTACTATACGTTGCTGGTTTCTACTATACGCTGTTTGATAGCCGCCCATTCAAAGTACGGTACCATTCAAAGACTACCGTAGTCTAAGACAGCTCCCCCCCTTTTTTTCGAGTGGATAAGATGTGGTCTTTCCATAGTTGGCTATGGGAACATATCTCACTTAAACACAGACACACACTCTCTCCCCCTCCCTCCCTCTCCCTCTCTCTCACGCACACACAGATTTAAGAGGTTTCCCTGCTACTACAGGCAGCCTCCGTCCCATTTTGTTATCCAGAGCCTCCCGCTTGGCAGGAAACTGTTGATTGAACAGAAAGCTGGAAGGGGAAAGGGGGGGGGGATAAGAGAAACAGAGAAAAAGAAGGTAGGCTACAAAAGGAGGAAGCCGAACGGCGCAGAGAGACGCGAGCAACAAGAGGGACCAGGCGACTGCTTGGGAGCTGTTGCTTGCCGGCGTGAGCTTCCCATTCAAAGAGCCCCACAGCCGCGGCGTTGTTACTATAGAGACACCGGCGCCAAACCTTGGGGCAACCCGCGCGAGACCGGGGCAGACCGAGTCCCAGCCGAGCTCGGCGCCTTCTCCGCCTCTTCCCGCCCTCCCCTAAAAAAAAAATTAATAATAATAATAAAAAATCCAGGCAGCCGGCAAGAGAGAGGGGAGTCCCCGCAGCAAAACTTGTGGCAGCCGCCCGAGCTCCCCCCCCCGTGCCTTCTTGTCTTCCCTCAGGTGGAACTTGCTCGCACTCACCCTCTCTCTCTCTCTCAAGGCTCTCGGCTCCTCCGGGGACTCCTCGCCGCGGCGGCTCGACAAGCCCCGGCTTCCTCCTCCTCCCGCTGTTGCTGCTGCCGTCTGGCTCCAACAGAACGCGGCACGGGAGGGCTTGGGGACGCGGAGCGCCGGCTTCTTCGGCTGCTTGCGTCACAATAAAGCCGAGGCCATTCCCCACGCCGGGAATTCGGGGGGCTGCCGAGAAGGGAGGGGGGCGGTTTGCCACGTGACTTCAAAGGGAGGCCCTGAGGGAGAAGGAGGAAGAGCGGGCGGAGAGGTGACGGCCGGCGGTCGGCTCTCCCGAAGCTGAAGGCTTGGACGGCTGGAGCTTCCCCACCCACCTAAGCTCCTGCGGTGCTGAAATAGACCCTTCAAGCCCGCTCCTCCTCCGGCCGTTCTCCTCACCGACCACGCGTCCCTGTCTCCCCTGCTGTACTCCTTCGCCTCAGGCTCACTTATTTTTCGCTCCTCTCCACCCTACCTCTCACCCCCCCCCCCATACACACCTCTTGTCACAGGTCCTGTGGTGCGTTTGCTCTCCTTTCCTCCTCTTCCCTTCTACCTTTTCTTTGGCGGGCGTTCCTTGGGCTCTCCTGCCTGCCTCGCTGCCGTCTCCAGCCTTCATTTCTCGCCCAGTCCCAGTTCTCCCCTCGTCCCTTTGCTTCCTCTGTGGCTTCTCTTCCCCATCCTCTCTGACTTTATTCCTGCGCGTTTGGGTGTGTTTGTGCGGGGTGGGTGGGTATACTTTCCTAGGTGTTTTTCTTCAAAATATTATCCCGCTTTTCAAAGCTGCTGCTTGTTTCTACCTATCCTGAAGAATGGGGTAGCCTTGGCGTCTCTTAAAGGGTTAATAAACTTTTGTGCCGAACAAAATGTGTTGTCTGCGCCAGTTCAGGGGATAAATTTTAAAAAGAGTTTATTTTCAGACTCAATTAAGAGGACATGAGAATGATGCCGTCTTGTTTGTCTCTAAAGAGAGGCAATTGTTTGTCTCTAAATAAATATTGCCTTTTTTGTTTATTAATCCAATTTATCTGGAACATCTCTTGTTGCTTTAATGTAGCTGTTTAAGGCGAGGGTGGACTGAATAAAAGCATTTGGATAAATCATCTCTCCTTGTAGTCAAGAATAATAAACTAACTTGGAGGTTTGGGCTCAGACAGATAGCTTGGAAATGATCCTGGTAAGTGGGCTGTACTTGATTGTATAAATGAAATGCCTGCTCTTAAGGCCCATGTGACATGAAACAGAAACATAGAAGACTGATGGCAGAAAAAGACCTCATGATCCATCTAGTCTGCCCTTATACTATTTTCTGTATTTTATCTTAGGATAGATATATGTTTATCCCAGGCATGTTTAAATTCAGTTACTGTGGATTTATCAACCATGTCTGCTGGAAGTTTGTTCCAAGGATCTACTTACTCTTTCAGTAAAATAATATTTTTTCATGTTGCTTTTGATCTTTCCCCCAACTAACTTCAGATTGTGTCCCCTTGTTCTTGTGTTCACTTTCCTATTAAAAACACTTCCCTCCTGGATCTTATTTAACCCTTTAACATATTTAAATGTTTCAATCATGTCTCCCCTTTTCCTTCTGTCCTCCAGACTATATAGATTGAGTTCATTAAGTCTTTCCTGATATGTTTTATGCTTAAGACCTTCCACCATTCTTGTAGCCCGTCTTTCGACCTGTTCAATTTTGTCAATATCTTTTTGTAGGTGAGGTCTCTAGAACTGAACACAGTATTCCAAATGTGGTCTCACCAGCGCTCTATATAGCGGGATCATAATCTCCCTCTTCCTGCTTGTTATACCTCTAGCTATGCAGCCAAGCATCCTACTTGCTTTCCCTACCGCCTGACTGCACTGTTCACCCATTTTGAGACTGTCAGAAATCACTACCCCTAAATCCTTCTTTTCTGAAGTTTTTGCTAACACAGAACTGCCAATACAATACTCAGATTGAGGATTCCTTTTCCCCAAGTGCATTATTTTACATTTGGAAACATTAAACTGCAGTTCCATGAACAGATAATGGACCAGAAAAAGTAAACTCCCTGAAAGAAGGATTAAAGAAAAGACAATGGGTGATAAAGTGGAATGAAGAAACTGTAGAATTGTCCTCAAAAAAGCTACAAGGTTTTTTAAAAAATTATTTTGTTTTGTTATGTGTGTGTGTTTTGCTGAAGATATTTAGTCACCAGGAATTAGCTGGTGCTAAATCTGTTTCAACTAACTACAAGAGCAGAAGTTGGAACCCCCTCCCCCTTTTTTTCTTTAATCTGTGTGAGTTCAGTTCTAAGCTTGTCCCAGTTAATGGGGTGAAAATAAAATATAGATCATTGGAATGGTAGTTGTGTCACCTTAATATTGCTGAGCAACCGTATCCAGCAGCCTCAGCCAGAATGATCAATAGTGAAGGAGGCTAAGAGCTGCAGTTCAGAATCTGATGGGGCTGGCTTTTCATCCCAGGTGAGCTCATGCTGACTTATTTTGCTGTTGTGTGTGTGTGGTGCTTCCAGATAAGTGTTAAGTTTTTGCAAAACATAGGGAATCAATAGGAAACAGACCATTTGTTGGTCTTGAAGAAAAAGAGGATGAGAGAGGGAGGGAGGGAGGGGAATGGTGGAGAGAAAGATACCAATGGGACTCATAGATGAAAATAACATCAAAAAAGCAAGAAGTGTATGTTATTCCATGCATCAGTTCCTGTATTCCTTAGCTCTTAGCAGTCTTTTCTTATGCAGGAATAGAAGGAATCAGCAGGCAAGAGAAACAGGCAGCTCAATTATAAGGGGCGCTTAAATTCCCAGAGAGGGTTAGGACTCCAGTTCTGTTGACATTAGATGTAGAATAAAAAAATGAGTAAAGTCTCTGAGCATTATGCATGCTATGTATGCTATGCATGCTAGGTATTAAGGAATCTAAATCGGTCTAAAGATTGTAATTTGTCAGTTCCCTCGGGTATAAAATAAATACTGTACATGCACATTGTATTGTTCCGTCTATTATGAGACAATAGAAAATGTAAGTAATTTTCCTTTTCTTGGCTCCATTTGGTTCTCAAAGAAAACAATGCATCCACTTCACAAAATAGAAAAAAAAAGTGATAAAGGAAAGAGAGAATTCTTACAAGTTTACTTTGGATTAAAAAATTACATAGCACGTTGGAAAAAATAATGGATTTTGGAAAAGGACAAAGCATAAAAACAATCCATATAGTAAAACATCATCTCTCACCACAGTGTAAAATAATCCCTCTCCAATATAAAAAATATAAAGGCCTATATATAATATAAACAGTGGTCCTTTTATACTGTGATGCCTAAATACTGTGGAATCTCCTCCCTGAGGTGTGGCTGGCTTTATCACTGTTGAGTTTTTGGAGGTTCCTCAAGACCAACAGGAACCCCAGGGGACATGTGAACTAGTAAGGTGGCCCCTCTTTATTTAATATCCCTTCATCTATTATTCAATGTTTTACTTTGGTTTTTATGCTTTATTTATTATTTATTGACTCTTTTAGATCTCTTGTATGCTACCCAGAGCCGCTTGTTTTTAAAGAGTCTGGTATTATGATGTTGAATGCTGAACTAAAGTCTACAAAAAGGAGCCTAGCATAGATCTTTGGAAATTCAAGATGCTGTAGGATGTAGTGCACAGCCATATCAACAGCATCATCTTTCGATCTATTTGCTCAGTATGCAAATTGCAGGGGGGGGGGGTTTCTAACAGTGGATCCGTGATGGTTTTCAAGTGGGATATCACTAACCTGCTGGATCAATATAAGGCAGGGGTCCCCAACCACTGGTCCATGGCCCATTAGTTTATCATGGCCTATTTGTAACCAGACCTTGGCCCACTAGGGGGACATTGGTTGGTGCACACACATGCATGCACAGCTCAATTCCTGTGAGTATTAGGCCAGCATGCAGGTGCATGCAAGTGCAGCTCAATTTGCATGGCTACGCTGACCTGCCACTCAGTTGAGCTGCATGCCTGCCAGCCTACTACTCATGTGGCCTGGTTCCCCTCCCCTCCCAGCTGGGCCACCAAACTGCAAAGTTTGGTGATGTCTGATATAAAGAACTGTGGTGGTACAGTGGTTAGAATGCAGTATTGTAGCTAACTCTGCCCACAGCTTGGAGTTAAATTCTGACTGATTCAGGGTGGACTCAGCCTTCATTCCTTCTGAGATCAGCAAAATTATTTGTTTGTTTGTTTGTTTAATTTTATTTCTATGCCGCCCAACTCCCGAAGGACTCTGGGCAGCTTAAACTAGGATATAAAATACATTTAAAAACATCATAAAATATTAAGAAAAAAACAGTTAAAAATCACCTACATACATATCATTTACTACTACACTGTGGGCGTGGCTTATGCAGGATGCTCTGCATTTTCTTTCAACATCTTTTAGTGCAAATTGGGTGCTCTGGGGTGGAGCTCCATTTTTGCTACCCCACTGCGTTCCCCCGCATCCGGGTATCCCTGACTGTAAGTCATACCACGTAGATATGTACCCTCCCTTTGCAACCACAAACATATTTATTATTATTAGGTGAATATAAGATAATTAGTAAAAATAATAATTACTTTCTACCTCTACTGATTTTTCATCAGCTGATTATGAGAAAACTGTATGGCCAGAGTATTTCTAATAGCTATAATGTTAATTGTCTGCTCAGCCCCTACCCAATATTTTTTTTAAAAAAAACCATCTTTTCACTGCAACTATTGTTTTTGTCTACTGGATCCAATAAAATAGTGAACAAGAATCTGTAAAAAAAAGAACTTTTTACAGAACCTGTATAATGTAAGTACTGCAAAATAAATGAAAAATGGGAAAGTAGATATGAAAAACATATGGTCCTTCTCTGCCTTTTTAGTCAACTTTGGTGCAGAACATGATATCTGAAACCCTTACAGAAAAAGCACTAAAATACAAACTATCTACTGCATTCAAATATTGACAATAACAATCAATTCAATTAAGTTGGATTCATTAAAGTGATGTTGAGTCCAAACAACCCTGAAGGAATCTTAGTATTACAAAAAAATAAAATTAAAATTAAAATGCAGTACAGTTCAGAAAACATAGCCCCCTTCCCATATACAAATAAGTAAAAGTAGATTAAAAAAACAACTTGGCAAAAATGGAAATCACAAGAGTATCCAGCTACCTTAGCCAAAGGCCTGGGAAAAGAGCCAGATCTTCAATCCTTCTGAAATGCTATTAGGTTGAGAGCCATCTGGATTACAAGGGGAACTTCATATCATCATGACAGAGAAGGTACATTCCCTGCGTCACAAAAGATGACACCATTTTATTGAAAGGACCTGAAATACATCCATTCTGTTAATTCATACCAATCAGGAAGACACCAGAGGAGATCGGTAGTCACTGAAATAAACAGGTCCTCTGCGAGGTAAGGCTTCATAAGTCATGATCAGCATCTTGAATCAGACCTAGAGGGAAACCAGCAAAGCACAGCATGTGGGGAAGCAAAAAAATCCTTACCAAAACGTGCATGCACATGAGTTCCCGTGCAAAATTCTGCTACTTGCACAGGTGTGGGAAGCAAAATTGTGCTTGATCCCACAATTTTGCGCCAGAGTCATGGAGCTTCATGCAATTAGCTATACCAGCAAGAGCCCATCATTAAAGCACAGGTATCAAATGTGCAAACCAAGGCATCTCTTTACAGCTTGCACCATTATATTCTGGACCAATTGAAGTTTCTGAGTCTTTTAAAGGGCAGTCCCACATAGAGCACATTGCAATAGTCACAGTCAAACCCTGGTGTGACTAAAGCAGTGTTTCTCAACCTTAGCAGTTTGAAGATGGGTGGACTTCAACTCCCAAAATTCCCCAGCCAGCGTTGGGAGTTGAAGTCCACCCATCTTCAAATCGCCAAGGTTGAGAAACACTGGACTAAAGCATTAATGAGGGTCTGGAGAACAACTAAAACCAGAAAAGCGCACACCTGATGCACCAAATGAAACTCTGCAAAACAAAAGCCTTATTGGCCACAGGGGTTTCCTATTTAGGAAGAATACTCCAGATAGCACATCACCCTTGAGGAAGAGACATACAACCCCACCCAAAATCAAATTTGGAATCTCCCAGGATTTAGGGAGTCCTAACAATCATTGGTAGCTTCATTCATTTGATTCATTCAATTGTGAGCCATCCAGAGTTTTGTATAAGGTGGGTGATTATATAAATATTTTATATACATAAATTCAGACTGGAATTGAAAGACGTAATTGGATATCATCAGCATATCCATACCAAATCTTAAGCTAACAGATGATTGCACCCAGCAGTTTCATGTAGATGTTGAATAGGAGGAGAGAGATTCCTAAGTATGAGGAGGGGCCTAGGGAGTGACCTCTCTTCCCCTAACCAAAACTGACTGAAAGTGGTCCCAAAGGAAGGAAGGAAGAACGGCTGCAGAATGGTACCTGGAATTCCAATCCCTGGAGCCTATTCAGAAGGATATAATAATTAACAATACAGAAACCATTAAGAAATCAAGGATGAATATATACCTCCATCCCAGATTTTCCAGGAGTTGTCAATAAGGAAAAGGAAGATTAGAGATGGGATGAAAGTTAATCAGGACAGTTGACTCCAAAACTGGCTTCTTGAATAGGGGACGTATCCTCCTTTCTTTAAAGGACAGAGTTATCATGCCTCCCTCAAAAAAGGCTGAAATCACAATATGGGCTGCCTTTGAATTCCAGGAAGTACCAGTGTCCAGTAAATAGATCGTCAAACACAGAGTACAGAGAATCCTATCTATTTCCTCAGAGGAGTTACTGGTTAGAACTCATCACATATCATGCCACACAAATGCATGCTAGCATATTGGCTGGATCTACCCAATTGGAGTCCAACTTGGAGTGATTTTTTTTTCTGTTAAGAGGCCAGAATATTTCTCATAATAGTTCTGCGATGATTCTGTGGCCCATTTCTGCCCAGTAGGCATTGGATTACCTGAAACAAGACTAACAAATGGCTATCTGTAGATGCAATAAGGGCGATGAAATATTGATGCTTTGCTGCCCTTATTGCAATGAAATAATTCCTAATATGGGTATTTATTTACTTACTTACTTACTTACTTACTTACTTACTTACTTACTTACTTACTTACTTACTTACTTACTTACTTATTTATATTGAAAGGGACCTTGTAGGTCATCAAGTCCAACACCCCCCCCCCCCCGCTCAAGCAGGAAACCCTACACCACCTTAGCCAGATGGCAGTCCAATTTTCTTTTGAATGTGTCAAGTGATTGGGTGTTCACAAGTTCACAACCTCTACTGGCAGGCTGTTCCACTGGTTGATCACTCTCACCATCAGAAAGTTCTTCCTTATTTCCAGGTTTGAATCTCTCCTTGGTCAGTTTGTATCCGTTAGTCAGACTTCCCCCAATTATTTCTTCAACATCACTCCAGGTTTCTCTTATCATACGTCATCTCACAGAACTCCTCAGTAAACCATGGCATGCCCCACGATAGGCCCCATGAGGGTAATGTGGCTTAGCCAACTGTCCATGCTAGGGCCTCAGCCAAGACCCACCAGCTTCTGGGGAGAAACTCCTGGCTGCCTCTGAATCTTTACTGTGTGCATCAATCATTTAGGGTGAGCTGATTGAAAGGGTACTATCTCTGCATGGAAAAGAGTGACACTACAGAGCCAGAAGGCAATCAGAGAGTAGTCTGTCTACGACAATGGACTGATATTAATGTCCTCCACTATTAGATCACATTGCACTGATCAAGAGTGACTTTGATTTTCTTTTAAAAAAAGAAACCAACCCTGCCATACCATTCAAATCTTATAAAATATAAGGGAAAAAAAACTGCTTTTAAATCAAGTTAAATAGAACCAACAATCCTTTTAAATAAGATTACTCAGCTCAGGGAAAACAATAACAAATTTTGATTGAGCACATTATTATTATTATTATTATTATTATTATTATTATTATTATTATTATTATTTAGATTTTTATGCTGCCCCTCTCCGCAGACTCGGGGCTGCTAACAGCAGTAAAAAAGACAAATATAACAAATCTAATATAAAAAGTAATTTTAAAAACCCCAATTTAAGAGACCAATCATACAAACAGACATATCATGCATAAATTTTATAAGCCTAGGGGGGAGGGAATATCTCAATTCCCCCATGCCTGACAACAGAAGTGGGTTTTAAGGAGCTTACGAAAGGCGAGGAGGATGGGGGCAATTCTAATCTCTGGGGGGAGCTGGTTCCAGAGGGTCGGCCCCCCCACAGAGAAGGCTCTTCCCCTGGGTCCCGCCAAACGACATTATTTAGTCGATGGGACCCGGAGAAGGCCAACTCTGTGGGACCTAACCGGACATAGGACAAGAATGGGAAATAAGGCCTGAAGGTTTCATTTGGCCCATGTCAGTCAGTCTGTCTGTCTGTCTGTCTCTGTCTCTGTCTCTGTCTCTGTCTCTGTCTCTGTCTCTGTCTCTGTCTCTGTCTCTCTCTCTCTCTCTCTGTCTCTCTCTCTCTCTCTCTCTCTCTCTCTCTCTCCTCTCAACCCCTGAAACTGCTTTCAACCATAGTAAGTGAAAATCAGTGATTCTTTCCTGCCACTTCCTGGGATGGGATGTACTCATTTTTTGCCAGTGGTAAAATAGGCTGCTACAATTAAAAATAGAAAGAAATACCAGATTTGTCTGATCCAAGAACTCCCTTCAAAAATATCCTGGTCTCAGTTACTTTATATAACCACCACGCCCAGTACAGCCTCCACACCCAAAAATGTTAAGTGTGACTCTCAGCAATTAAAAGATCACCATTACTACTATAGGAGATTATAAACAAAATTCAGTGTTTTACAGCATGAGTTCCTGACTATAGTAATCTATAATATCCAATAATTGGTTGGAGAACAGGAAACATACAGGTACACTAGAAGCTATTAAACAAAGGTCCCCAAACTTGGCAACTTTAAGACTTGTGGACTTCAACTCCCAGAATCCTCCAGCCAGCAAAGCCAGTATTAAGTATTAAGCATGAGTGATTTTTATAAAATAAAATAAAATGGGAACCAACAACGAAGATTTGTTATGCTTCAAAAGGGCTTTCCCAATAGGCATCAGTCATTGAAAGAAATGTCTAATTCAGCCAGGCAAATTTTACATTATAAGAATATTCTTGTATTATAATGAATATTATAAAACATGAATTACTCTGCTGTAAGCATTAGACTAAAAATACCTAAAAATGCCCAACAGAATTCAATCACATCTGTTTAAAATAAAACCATGTTTCTTGGCTTGGTTAAAACCTTAGAAAGTGTGCATCTTGCTTCCTTCCAGAAGATACAGATGGAATTTGGAGCACTGTTCAGATACAGAAAGCACACTTTCATTAACTTAACTATAATTCTCTTTCACTAGAGAACAATATTTGAGAATTACCAAAATTTAGAAATCATTACTTTATGTCCCAAATTTTTCCATATATATACTGTCAAATATAAGCCAAGTAGTTTTTGGGCTTACATCTTGCACTCTTTGGTTTGTAGTAACAAAAAAATTCATAGTGGAGTTAACTTAGTAACTGATATCATTTCAAACTAAAATCATATGGAAATGGGGAAATACTGTGTTAATAAGTGTTTTGGCTGGCTTGAATGGATTTTTAAAATGTATTAAACTATGTTCTCATGATTTATACTTTAATTACACTTTCTGATTTAACATGTTTTCCTATCTAGAGGCCAGATTTTTTTTCCTGTAAATCTTATGCTCCCTCCCCAACTCTTTCTTAAATGTTCTTGTTCTTTGTTATTGTTTGTTTTAATTTTAAAACAAAAATAAGCTTTTCTGACCAACAAATGTCTCTGAAATTCTATACAGAGATGAGCTAAAGTTAATGTTATGCATAATTTTGATCTGGCAATACAAGTAGATGAAATGACTACCATACATAGATTGCATACAGCCTATAACTAGGAACAATCTTTTTGCTTCATTTGTTCTTCATTCCATATTTAATGTCTTAGCAATTCATTTCTTGGCCTTCCTATTGAAGAGTACAATTAAGACCATAAAGGCAATGGTAAATCATGCTGCATAAGTGAGCCTGGCAGCTAATTCATTTCACACTATTTTTTGAACATCACTAAATTGAACCTTCAACCACGTTTGATCATAGAAGTATGTTCTGTATTAGTAACATGAGAAGTAAAAGCAACTGTCTTTTAACTACCCATTGCATTTAATGTACAATCATACTATTATGGGAAGCTGCCTACATTTTCAAAAACCCAAGTGCTGAGAATTAGCTAAGGCTGCATTTTGAGGGAGAAAAAAAATGCTTGGCTAAAATTCATCCTGAAAATGTTGTTACATGGAGAGTACAGAAATATTCTGTAAGATTTATTTTGGAAATGTCCAACTAATGCTGCACTCCTTGACAGGAATATTTAGACAACACACTTTCACACTTGTACATGTATGAAGTCTAATTAACTATTTGGGGTGTTTGAAATACATTTGATTGGGTGGGTTGGAAAGGGATTTTTTGGGGGTGGGGTGAGAAGGAATGCTGGTCAGCTGTATGTGATTAACTGGTTTTGAAAGGAATGCAGGTCATTTACAAAACACCATGTCACAAACAGGAAGGCCTGCTCTAAGAACTGAAGAGGGATTGAAAAGAAAATAATTGTAGAACTATAAATGCAATTACAGTTTAAATGATGTCACTTATGCAAATAAATAAAACAATAAAGCCATGGTTTTCAAACTTGGCAACTTTAAAGTGTATAGATTTCAAGTCCCAGAGCACATGGTTACTGTTTTAAAGCATATGTTACCTTTCTAAATTTCAGTAAGAACTAGTAGTCATGGTTTCATCTTTCAGTGACAGTTGAAGAGCTACTACTTCTATGATTAATAACAAGGAAAAGTTCCTCCCAATTCGGACCAGTTCTCCCAAACCGGTGGCGACCTGCTGGTGATGTCATGATGACATCACTGAACTGGATCAGTCGGTGCCGGTCCATGGGTGCCACCATCTTTTTAATTTAAAAATAAAAATAAAATAAATTTCCTTTTGAACCTGCTCAGAAGTTGAGTTCTGAAACTGTGCATGCGGTTGCCATCTTTTGTTCTGCTTTGCTATCTTTTCTCATTTGTTTCGGATTTTTCATTACTGCGCATGCAGAGAGGAAAGGAAGGAGCAAACTGGCGCGAGATAATTGGGAACTCACCCCTGGTTAATAACAATTTACTGCAGTCAAATTTTCATCTGAATGATAGAAGCAACTGTATGTGTAAGATGTTCCATGCATTTTTTTATCTGCTTATTGAAATCCCAAGAAGTAACAGCTCATATCACATATATCCATATATGTCTATTTTTTTACATGCTCAATGTCCTACCAGTCAATGACTACTTCAGCTTCAACCACAACATCACAAGAGCACGCAACAGATTCAAGCTTAATACGAACCGCTCCAAACTTGACTGTAAAAAATATGATTTCAACAATCGAGTTATCGAAGCGTGGAACTCATTACCGGACTCCATTGTGTCAACCCCTAACCCCCAACATTTCTCCCTTAGACTCTCCACGATTGACCTCTCCAGGTTCCTAAGAGGCCAGTAAGGGGCGTACATAAGTGCACTGATGTGCCTTTCGTCCCCTGCCCAATTGTCTTTCCTTTCTTTCATCTATCATATATATTCTCTTCCTTTCATATATCCTCTCCTCTAAGTTCACTTTTACCCTTATATATATTACCACATGTCTTTTTTTCTTCCTATGTATTTGTGTATTGGACAAATGAATAAATGAATAAATAAAATAAATAAATAAATAAATAAAACTTTGCCATCCATTATATACGTATTCATATCTACTTGAATGTATTACCTGCCTTCCAGGTTATATTAACCTCATTAAATATAATTCATCCTTATCCAAACATCTGATTACTTAAGTATTTTGGATATCACTCAAGTCATTTGGATACAAGAGCTATTTGGCAAGATCACTTTTGAAACACATACGAATGGTATTTCAGTTTCAATGGTGATGCTAATGGTGATGTTGCAAATTCAATGAAGAGAGGAAAATTACAAGGTTGGCTGATGTTGAGAGTAACAGTTTATATCTGCATGTCCTGTCTTCGTTATATTAGCATGAAAGAGAACCCTTGCAAGATTGTGCACTACAGAAATTTTGAAGACAGTGTAACTTTATTTTACTGATCCAACACTAAAGTCAGAATGAACCATTACTCTGAGAAAGCAAATATAGATCAGCCCTAAAAATTAATCTCCCAGTGTGCACACTTTATAAATTGTTAAGTCAACAGTTTAGACAATAACAGAGAAAAAAGCAATAAGTGATAATAAGCATATGCATTACATCTTTAATCTATAAAATAAGCAAAAGTTGTAATCTGAGAAATGTTGGATACAATCATATATAGATTTGGCACTTAAAAGTGATTTCTATGAGACAAGACAAATCAATTAATATTGCATCGCATTGCAATAGTCTATAAAAATTATGCTGTAATAAATCTTGTAAATCTTTACAATCTCAGGATTCTTCATTGTTTTATTTTTCCTTAATGTTTATATTGCAGATCATTTTTGGCTGCAATAAAATTTACATGTAATGAATCTAAAGCTTCATATTTAATTTCTGCAGTCTTATTTATTGTTTTACAGTGGCGTTTTTGAGGATACTGCAGTATAATTTTTTCCCCCTTTTCTTCCATTTCTAACTTGAAACAGATCTGACATTCTGAAGTGTGGAAAAAAGAGCATTCTGATTTTTTTTCCTTTAAAGAAGAATGTCCTTGAAGAGGCCAATATACATTATTAACCCCCTAGGCATCTCCTTTCCAACTTGTGGTATGTCACACAATATTGGAGGGAAGGAATGTTCAATATTGTTATAGTTCAGGACCACACTTTGTCATTTGTTTTTATTTATATCCTTCCTTTAAGATTTTTATAAATAACTCGTGGCAGTGAATATACCTATTACACCTTCTTCCTCCTATATTCCCCTAGACAACAATCTTGTGTTGCAGGTTACCTGGGAAAGAGTGACTGGCCTAAAGTCACAACATGCTGAATGCAAATGAGGAGATGGGTCCAAGACAAAAGAATGGACAGCACCAAAGCCAAATTTAGAATAGAATTTAGACTAGAATTCTTTATTGGCCAAGTGTGATTGGACACACAAGGTTTTTGTCTTGGTGCATGTGGTACATAAAAGAAAAGATACATTTGTCAAGAATCATGAGGTACAACACTTAATGATTGTCATAGGGGTCAAATTTATTTATTTATTTATTTATTGGATTTGTATGCCGCCCCTCTCTGTAGACTCGGGGCAGCTAACAACAGTAATAAAAAACCAGCATGGAAATCCAATACTAAAACAACTAAAAAACCCTTATTGTAAAACCAAACATCCATACAAACAAACATACCATGCATAAATTGTAAAGGCCTAGGCGGAAAGAATATCTCAGTTCCCCCATGCCTGACGGCAGAGGTGGATTTTAAGGAGCTTACAAAAGGCAAGGAGGGTGGGGGCAATTCTAATCTCTGGGGGGAGTTGGTTCCAGAGGGCCGGGGCCACCACAGAGAAGGCTTTCCCCTGGGCCCCGCCAAACGACATTGTTTTGTTGACGGGACCCGGAGAAGGCCCACTCTGTGGGACCTAACCGGTCGCTGGGATTCAAGCGGCAGAAGGCGGTCTCGTAGAAACCCTGGTCCGGTGCCATGAAGGGATTTATAGGTGATGACCAACACTTTGAATTGTGACCGGAA
The DNA here is from genome assembly GCF_031021105.1 of Erythrolamprus reginae. Taxonomy (NCBI): domain Eukaryota; kingdom Metazoa; phylum Chordata; class Lepidosauria; order Squamata; family Dipsadidae; genus Erythrolamprus; species Erythrolamprus reginae. The sequence goes on from NC_091951.1 coordinate 291,723,154, forward strand.
ACTGATCGGCAACCAATGCAGACTGCAGAGTGTTGGTGTTACATGGGCATTTTTGGGAAAGCCCATGATTGCTCTCGCAACTGCATTCTGCACATCTGAAGTTTCCGAACACAAATAAGCAATGAGGAAACAATCAATTTTAATAAAAATCTTAAGGATACAAGCAACAAGTTATATAGTCATAAGTGGGAGGAGATGGGTGATAGGAATGATGAGAATAAACTAGTAGAAATAGTAGTGCAGACTTAATAAATACTTTGACAGTGTTGAGGGAATTATTTGTTTAGCAGAGTGATGGCATTTAGGGAAAACTGTTCTTGTGTCTAGATGTCTTGGTCTGCAGTGATCTGTAGTGGCGTTTTGAGAGTAGGAGTTGAAACAGTTTATGTCCAGGATGCGAGGGGTCAGTAAATATTCCATTTGATTTACATTGGATTAAATGTGATTTTACATAATAGCTGTTCACATATTTAATCATTTCCCCCTTATTGTTCTACACATTATAATTTAATAGCAACTTTTTCAGTTCAGTAACAACTATGAAGTGGGAGGTGGGATCTACATCCAATTCCAGAGTTTCGGATTCTGCACCTCTATTTTGGGAAGGAAAAGGACAAGACTTGGGAAGCAAGATTGGTTTTCCTGGTTTTACATTATTCATTTCTATTTGCCAGGGAAAAACTGCTAATTGTGTAGATGTCAATATCTCCCTGACATTTGCATGACTGGTCAATGAACTTAAGTGGCAGCAGAAGCAGGCATCTATATTATTATAAATTCTATTCAGGTTTTCTATTCTGAATTTAAAAACACACACCTTGGTACACTTGTGTATTGTTCTGTAAAGTAAAATATTGTACTTCGAGATCAAGATTTTTCCACCATCTCCTCTATGTTCTTTCTTTGCTCAGCATTTCCCCCCCTGCAAGTGAAATATGTTGTCCGGTTTAGAGAAGAGCATCAAAGCTTATTGGAACAAATGCAGGTTTTGCCCGTTTCAAAATTGTAACATAATATTGAAAATTGCATGCAGATCTAGAGGGAAAGTATATTTGCAGGCTCCCTGTTGTCTTTGCCATTAGATTAGGAGAACAAAGATGACACTTTTGTTTGAAAAAGGCTGTTACTGAATAAAACCACTGGATGTTTCAGCATGGAGTCATTCTTTTTCTTTTACATTACAGCAAGCAGTACCACGAAAGCGCTAAAAAATAAATCTACCATTCTAGAGTAATGAAACTGCTGCATCTGAAGAGAGCTAGGAGATTAAACTCCTGGGACTGCAATAAAAATGAATTATATGCCCTACCATAGTTTGCCTTGGCCACACAGATTTCAGTGTTGCAGAATTTTCAATTGGTATTATAAACAAGGAATCTGAATGCATTCATCATTTAAGCAATCACTAATCATTGACAACTCAGGGGTGGGGGTTGTCTCAGTCAAACTGGCAAGGTGAGGCTCGGGAGTATGGAAGATGAGATTAGTAACACAAGGATAATTAATGTGAGTTCCGTTATTACCCACCTGATCAAAAGATGGTGTCTGATGTCTGGAGCAAGAGAAAAGTGTTTATTGACACAAGCTTGTGGGTAGCATAGATCTGCTGATTGTTTTCATATAGGCTTGTATGTCATGAACTCAGAGAAGCTTAGCGTCTTTAAATGGATCTTCAAATCTTGCTTTTCACAAAGAACGTCTTCAGACATGTTCACTAAAAGCTTTAGTAGTTTTAATGTGGCTTAGACCAATATTAATCCACTGGTATTAGACTTCAGCTTGCATAATTCCTTGTCATATTAAGAGATTTAATTGGTATACCTTTCATCGTTCCACCTTTCTGAGATCAGTAAAATGAGGAACCAGATTGTTGGGGGCAATATGTTTGCATTTGTATTTGTATTTATTATTAGATTTGTATGCCGCCCCTCTCCGAAGACTCGGGACGGCTAACAACAATAAAAAAGACAATGTAAACAAATCTAATATTAAAAATAATCTAAAAAACCCCAATTTAAAGAACCAATCATACATACAAGCATACCATGTATAAATTCTATAAGACTAGGGGGAAGGGAAAATTTTCAATTCCCCCATGCCTGATGACAGAGGTGGGTTTTAAGGAGCTTGCGAAAGGCAAGGAGGGTGGGGGCAACTCTGATATCTGGGGGGAGCTGGTTCCAGAGGGTCGGGGCCACCACAGAAAAGGCTCTTCTCCTGGGTCCCACCAAACGACATTGTTTAGTCGACGGGACCCAGAGAAGGCCAACTCTGTGGGACCTAACTGGTCGCTGGGATTCGTGCGTCAGAAGGCGGTCCCGGAGATATTCTGGTCCAATGTTGACTTAGAGAAGGCACTGTGAAGTGATACATAAGTCTAAATGCTATTTCTAAGATGACATAAGTAAAAATATTAAGAAATGTAATCAATATTAGTGTGAAATTAAATTTGTTTGTTTAAAGGTGGCATAACTCTGTAAGCTGTGTGCTTACAAGTGGCATGCGTTATTTGAATCTGTAGTGAGAAAAATGCTTTGGATCGGAGGTGGGAACATTCACTGTCCACAACTTCTCAGGTTGAATTTTAAGCACCCTTCCTGCTTCCAAATTCCTGAACATCCCTACTGGGAATAAACAAGGGACAAATATAGCTTTTATGATTGCCTGGTCCCGTTGGAAAGGGAATACAAAACTGAACAAAGTGGGAGTTTAATTGATCTAGAGGGCACTTTTTACACGCTTCATGGAAATAAAAATGAATGCCTGGCCAGAATTCAACTTATTCATCTGTTAGTCACAGGTGATGAATTCATTGTATAGGTCAATGCTGAACAGAAATCTTTTTAGCAAACAATTTTCAGCATGAAAGCTGCTACTAAGAGCAGTATCACTAAAAGCACCCTTGCTGCCAAGAATGGGTGTAAATTTACAGAATAAATGGTCCCAGTCCTCAATTAACTGACTGTATTATTTTAATTGTAAGTATATATTGGGGAGTTACATATGAGCAGGATCTGCATATTGCAGTGACCTATAAAACTTGTAAATAAACAAGTGGATAGTCTTGTACCATGAACTATGATATAAAGTGGTTGAGAGTGCCAGTTACAAATCCAATTTGACCATAAAGAGACTAAAGACAAAAGGGCCAAGGATAGATGCTGTGGTTGAAGTGAACTTGTGTTCACCTTTCAGGCAGACAGATATAGATTCAAAAAGGAAGAATGAAATAACATGGTTTAACAGAGTGGTCAGATTATGATTCAGGAAAAGAAAATAATGATGCGGATAAGGTAAAATGAGACAAGTCTATTATAAGCTATCTATCATTAGCCCCTTTTAATGATACCATTGCTTGCAAGCACGTCATCAAATCTCATGGGATTTGACTGATATGACGCACTGGCTGAAAGAATCTAGACTTTTTATTTATTTTATTTTATTTATTTATATTGTCCAATACACAATGAGGGTTTTAGTGGGTATATATCTATATACACATAGTAAAATACATGATGAAGGTTATAGAGGAGATACTCATAGTAAAATATATCTAAGAAATAATAGAAAAGAAGGTATAGTAATAGAACATATCAATGAAAGAGTAGAAGAAGAGATATAGGAATAGAAGAAAGGTATAGGAGATATAGGAGAGCAATAGGACAGGGGACGGAAGGCACTCTAGTGTACTTGTACTCACTTTTGGTCACTTTAAGATGTGCGGACTTCAATTCCCAGAATTCATCAGAAGTGTACACATCTTGAGGTTACAAAGGTTGAAAAACACTGACTTAGATCATACCAATATTTATTAGGTACCTTTGACCCACAGAAATTAATCTGCCTGGTTTTCTGAGAAACAAGATCTCTCATCCTGAACCAGGATGGCTGTGTTTTTTTTAACTGTGGCCCTTGCACTCTGGAATAGCCTTCTTTTGAGGTTGGGTGAGCAATATCACTGACAGCCTTCTGTAAATGATTTAAGGCTAGGTCATTCAAGAGGTCATTTGGGGAATGTTGTGGTCACTGTTATGCTTATTGTGTTGTTATTGAGGTTGTTTTTATATTTCTTTTTAAATTTCTTGTATACCCCTGCCTTTTGTCATAATGTCAACCACATGAAGTCACCAGGAATTGTAACAAGATAAAATATAATTAAGAATAAACACAGAAAACATTTAAAGGGAGACAGTAAGCATTTTTCTGAAGCTTCAGGAGCGGTTTCCAGACTAAATTGCAGCCGTAAAACGGTGCCACTCACTCCTAATCTTCTACACTAATCCAGAAGGATATTATGGTTGATGGTATTGAAAAGTGAAGAGAAGTCAAGTAGGACAAGGATGGATGTACAATTCCCATCCCGTCCTTGCCAAAGGTCATCCAAAAGTGTGACAAATGCTCTTTCTGTCCCGTACCTAGAACCCAATTGAAAATGATCCACACAATTTGCTTCAATCAAGGTCCTGTGAAGCTGCCACACACCCCGGTCTCAGACAGATTTCCACACAAGGAAAACTTAGATACTGGACAAAAATTGTCTAGTATAGTAAGGTTTTGCAATGGCTTCTTGAGGAGGAGGCAAACCAAAGTCTATTTAATAAGTAAAGGTACAACCACAGTCACTCATGCCCTCATCACCTCGAGGCTCGACTACTGTAACGCTCTCTACATGGAGCTACCTTTGAAGACTGTTCAGAAACTTCAGATCGTGCAGAATGCAGCTGCAAGAGCAATCATGGGCTTCTCTAAGTATGCCCGTGTTACTCCAACACCCCGCAGTCTGCACTGGTTGCCGATCAGTTTCCGGTCACAATTCAAAGTGTTGGTTATGATCTATAAAGCCCTACATGGCATCGGACCAGAATATCTCCGGGACCGCCTTCTGTCGCACGAATCCCAGTGATCGGTTAGGTCCCACAGAGTTGGCCTTCTCTGGGTCTGTTGACTAAACAATGTCATCTGGCAGGATCCAGGGGAAGAGCCTTTTCTGTGGTGGCTCCGACCCTCTGGAACCAGCTCCCCCCAGAGATTAGGATTGCCCCCACCCTCCCTGCCTTTCGGAAACTCCTTCAAACCCACCTCTGCCGTCAGGCATGGGGGAATTGAAACATCTCCCCTTTGCCCATGTAGTTTCTGTGTATGATTTGACTGTGTGCTTGTTTTTTATATATTGGGGTTTCTTTTGGATTTTTTAACCTAAAACTGTAATTTAGATTGCTAAATATTAGATTTGTTACTATGTATTGTTTTTTACCATTGTTGTGAGCCGCCCCGAGTCTACGGAGAGGGGCGGCATATAAATCCAATAAATCTAATCTAATCTAACCCCCTTACTCAGGTAAAACTTGATTACCTACCCACATGATACCCCCTTAGCTGCTTTAACAAGTCAAGAGCAGCATGGATCTAAAGAGCAGGTGACTGAGCTCATTGTTCTAAGCATCCTATTTACTCCCTCAGATTCAAAAGGTTCAATCTCTTCTCCGATAACTAGGCAAGAATTTTCCTCATACATCTCCCTTGGACTTGCAAAAAGATGGCATCCAACATGCTGGATAACTTCCTCCACAGGCCGCTCTTCCCTTACCCAAGAGAGCTCATGTCACCCAAAACAGGGCCATAGGAAAGATGTATGTGAATCAAAAGGAACAGAGAAGCATGATGCTTACCACCATAATACAGGTTTTAATAACCAGTTCTAACCTATGTTCACTTGAGTTAAAGCTTTGTTGAACTCAGCAATGTTCTAGATTTATGTTCTTTCATCTTCCTCAGTTTCTCTGTGAATCATGAAGGATTCTCCAAAGGGAAGGAGTTGTGTGGGCACGATTCAATCCAAAGCTTCAGTTTTCACCTATTCCAAACACCAGCCAAGCTTTGGATGGATTGTGCAGCAGACCAGCAAGAACAATCCTCAGCTCCCTCTGAAACCATCCAGGTCCATCACTTGTCAAGGCTGGGATCAGCCTCCTTGCAGAAGAGAATCCCATGATAATCAAGATAGTATCTGACTATGACATGAGAGATACAAAGAGTTCATACAGTCTCAGGTTGCAGCCACTGCTCCAACGGGAACACCAGATCTGGTATAATCATTGTCCCATTATCCCCTCTGGATAAATCCAGACAGGTCCATGACTGTCATGGTAGCCATAAATTCCTGAGCTATTTCAGGCCCCACTTTTACAGAAGGCATATTGAAGCTTCCAAACCCATAAGTCAGAAAAAAGTCCACTGCAACTCAGAAATAAAGTCAAAGCACTCAGGTAGGGAGGTTGCTATGCAGCAGAGGAGGATGGTACAACATCAACAATCCCAACTGGACCTTAGAGCCCAACTTAATGAAAAGGGACTCATATCTAGTGACCTGTGGAACAGTAAAGCAATAAGAGATTCCCAGATGACAATCATCACCTCTCCACATCTTGATGGAGTCTTGGCTGGTGACACATCTGAAACTCAACTGGGCATATCTCTAAAAGGGCTATCCATCCAGCCTTCTTTCTGGATGTAGCCAGTGTAGAAGGCATTAGGATGTGTCAGGTACCATCTTGCCAGAATTAATTCTTTAGGTCCAAGCTAGTCTTTCAGAAAGATCTATTCTTCCCCCCCCACAAACAAACATGTGCATGTAGAATTGTCAGATGACACACCTTCTTTGTGATGGCATCCTTTGTTGTTTGCTGCCTAAAGTTCCTTGGGATTGGAGCAAGTTATAAATTCTGATAAATACGTAAGTATTCATAATGCAAAATAGATGAAATCTCCATGGGTCATTGCGTCAACCAAGTTTATTAATCAAAGAACAGTTACAGAAAACAAGATAATCAACAGTTTCTGATCCAGATGAACTTTGCTCTAAGGTTATGAAGGTGAACTTATGGGACATGTAGCACAAGTGGCACACAGAACCATATTGGTTGGTACGCAAGCTCAGATCCTGCATGCACCAGCTGATTTTTGGGCCTACTGGGAGTTGGAAAACAGCCTCTTTTCAGCCTCCAGAGGGGAAGGCCTGTTAGTACTTTGTAAAAAAATAGTTAGGTTTGCAATATATAAACAAGATAACAATGAATGTTTGCATGTATTGAATTACTATAGCTTTAAGAGATAGTGTTGCAAATTACCATAAGAGGGAGCCAGAAAGTATGATTCTCTCTTTGTTCTTTCTGCTGATTCACTGTGACTGAAGTAGTAAACTCTTTGTGTTTGATGATAGTTTGATGTATTTGTAAACTGTAATGTATGTCTGATGTGTATGACAAAGAGAGGCTTGTAATAGCATTATTGTATTTAGAGATATTAACTGATTTAAATGTGTACGACCAGACTGTTTAACTTGATTGTTCTTTTTCTAAACACTATTTTCTACACTTTAATGTATCTGTTTTGTATGACTTAATAATTACTCATATCTCCTGGATATCTGCTGGCATTCCATGTTTCCTTTGTGTGTGTCCTTGATAACTCAAGGGTCATTTTGCACACTCCTTAACAAGGTCTGTTTTTTGTTCTCCCCAAGCTCCTAGAAAGGCTCTGAAGCCTGGGTGGGGAGAGTGAAAGACGGGCATATAATTGCATGCTGGGAGTGTGCGTGTCACACATGCATGTGCCGAGGGCAACATAGAATTGTGGGTGTGGCCACACACTCCACCCTCTTTTGGCATGCGAACCAAAAAAGTTTGCCACCACTTCTCTAAGGCAACTGCTCTATTTTTTTTCCTGTTTTGACAATTCATAAGAAATAAGCAACCTGATTTCCATTCTTGGTGGCTCATTCTATTCTGCAGCCCTTAACTAGCATGCCAATAAAATACAAACAGTGCCATAGTAGATATGGATAAAATTACAAGTAGTGTATATGGTGAAATCATTACATGACCACTTTGACATCAGAAAAAAAAAAACCTAATGTGATCCAGATATCTCCCAAGTATATGTTGCTGCTGCTGTGTGATTGCTGCTGTTTTTGTTTCTTTTAAAATGAGACTTCTGAGTGAGAGATGCTTATTAGGAAGAGTAGTGTTAAATTTCAATTTTAATTTAGATTGCCTTTTCCTTGGGGCGGGTATTAACTGATAAACAGTTGTTTGATTAGTCCCCACTCATGCTTTTAGAAACATACAAGCTGAGTAAGCAAATGAAAAACAGAAAATGTAGGAAAAAGTTTAGTCCCATTCAAATACTCATTCTGACCAGTGGGCACCAATCCTAGTATCACTCTTCACTTATAAACCAGTCTCTATACTCCAAAAAAATAAAGATTTAACCATAATCACCACAATTTTCATGAAGGGCAAGAAAGATGAGCTAGTCAAGTACCATCTTGTCATCCTGCTAAGTATTATTAGCAAGCTGTATGCCAGACATTTGTGCTGGAAGCTGCTAGACTGCCTGGAGGGGGAGAATATCTTGGCAGTCGAGACAGAAAGCTTTAGAACAGGCCAATCCACTCTGGATGGAGGCTTAGTGCTTTACCATATGATTGAAAAATAAACTCAATTACCTAAAGCAGCTTTCGGTGCTGTCTTTGTAAACTTTAAGCAGGCTTTTAATTTAAAATCTAGGGAAATAGTCTGGTGCAAAGTGTGTTTCAGATAGTCCATTGCCTTTTTTCTTCAAATGTGCATTACATATAACACTAGTCCAGAGGAAGGTATAATGTAGTAGGCCACATTTCAGAAGCAGTTACACCAAGAGTCAAACAAGGATGCAGTCACAGAAAATCTAATTGAACAGGAACATCTTTTCTTGGCGTATATAAGTGCACTGATGTGCCTATCGTCCCCTGTCCAATTGCCTTTCCTTATATCATATATCATATATATTCTCTCCTTATCTCTCTCTCTCTCTCAATTGCCTGCTGTGTAGAAACTTCCTGGTGAGTCAGTGGGGTAAGTTTACATAGTGATTATTCTGTACTAAGCAACATCGAGAAAAATCACAATTATGTGAAAAGCTGGAACAGAAAGGAACAATAACAACAATAGCAGCAACAAAACACTGGCCTGGAGAATTGAAGAAGATAATTTAAAGAATTAGGATTTGGATTTCAATCCCATGAGAATAAATCCCCATGTTGTTCATGCTTCCTAATACACGTAAAAGAACTTTTCAGTAGAATAGCTTCAAGCAGTATTAAAATTATTTGAAAACAAGGCGCTATTGCCATAAATATATGGGGTACCACTAACCCTTTGCCCACTAACATTAATCAAAGTTGTGGCTGTTCACATTCACATTTTTAGAAAGTTGTTTCAGGAACATTGTGTATTTTACACAGAGGAGTTGGATGGATTAGGGTGGAGCCTGGGTACAGGTGTATGCTTTCAATTACTGACTATATTTTAATTGTCTACCACCAAAGTTTGGCTAATAACTGCTGCAGCAATTGGAAATTTACATTATAGATAACTGCAATGCTGTAGATATTTTCCTAAGATATTAGTAGTCTTAGGTTATTAGCAGATCATAGCAAACTTTAAACAAAGGATTATGGACAATGAATAGAAAAAAAGAAACCTAATAGAATTATTATTAGGGTTGACTTTGAAAACCCTAATACAGTGATACCTCATCTTACGAACTTAATTGGTTCCTGGAGGAGGTTCATAAGGTGAAAAGTTTGTATGATGAAATAATGTTTCACATAGGAATCAATGGAAAAGCGATTAATCACCCCTTTTTCCAGCTGAAGCGCCCGTTTTTTTGCTAGTGGGATTCCCCTGAGGCTCCCCTCTATGGGAAACCTCACCTCTGGACTTCCGCGTTTTTGCAATGCTGCAGGGGAATTCCAGCAGGGGAATCCCAGGATCGCAAAAACAGGTGCTTCGCTGGCAACAGAAGTCCAGAGGTGGGGTTTCCCAGCGAGGGAAACCTCAGCAAAATTGCAGCATCACAAAAACACGGAAGTCCTCGAAACCCCACCTCCGGACTTCCATGATTTTGTGATGCTGCGATTTCGCTGAGGCTTCCCTCGCTGGGAAACCCCACCTCCGAACTTCCGTTGCCAGTGAAGCGCCCATTTTTGTGATCCTGGGATTTCCCTGCTGGGATTCCCCTGCAGCATCACAAAAACGTGGAAGTCCTGAAGTGGGGTTTCCCATGGAGGGGAGCCTCAGGGGAATCCCAGCAGTGCAAAAACGGGCACTTCGCTGGCAACAGAAGGTCTGGAAGTGGGATTTCCCAATGAGGGAAGCCTTTGCCTGGCAACGGAAGTCCGGAGGTGAGGCATCCCAACGACGGCGGCAGGTTCGTAAGGTGAAAATAGTCCAGAAGACGAGGCAAAAAAATCTTAAACCCTGGGTTAGTATCTCGAAAAGTTCATATGATGAGGGGTTCGTAAAATGAGGTATCACTGTAGTTGTTTTAAACCAGGAAGATACTTTGACAAAATTATGGTTTATTGTGTAAGTTTTTCATATTAGAATGATTTGACATCTGACCATTAACAAATCTCAACAAATTAAGAATGTATCAACTTTTTCTATCTGGATGTAATGAATCATTAGATACAATTATTTCCTATGATGATTTCTATGTAGACTAACATCATACTCTCCTCACACCTGTTTTTAAAGAATTCACCGGTCAAACCTGGAATCCCCTTTTGTCAGACAGAAGTGTGAGATAAGGATTCTAGAACAATGGTTATTGAGGCAAAATCCACATCAGAAGCCCACAAGATTTACTCCTTATTACTAACAGTGTGATTCAGTAGAACACCTTATGCTGCTGATCTAATATAAAAAAGTAGTAACTACATTGTAATGTCTTTGGCAGTTCATCTTACTGTAGGCTGTCTTCGTGTACATATCAATGTGTTATATTTTATCTTACTACTTCAATATTTCTCAATGATTGCAATAAAGTACCTTTGATTTATTTTTCTACTAAGCCTTTATTATTCATTTGGATGGGTGAGTGCTAGCAACATAAATTATTAATATAGAGCTTTAAGGAAGATTTTTTTATTGTGGGCCTAGAGCATAGTTACCCCTAAGCAAGAGAAAATAGGTAATGGGAACTCTAGACGCTGAAAAGATTATGTGCAGTTTATTCATTGTGCCTCAGGAAAAAACACATATATTGGGATTAGGATTATGTGCATAAATCCCAGTTTACTTCTGGTATATTTTAAAGAGACATTCGGAAGTTTTTACATTGGGGCGCACAAGAGTATAAGTATGAAGCTTTTTTTTCATTTAACTTTATACTGGCTGAACATTATATCCAAAGCAACCAACCATTCCTTCCATCTATTCCAAAGTAATATAAGATATCATGCTACTTCTCAATCTTTCTTAAATAAAGTACATCTACAGAAGACATGATATTTCTGGGTTATTAACTTTCATCATATTGAGATTGCTTCTAGCAGCTGGGTAAGCACTTGCATCAACCTAAAAATAAAGCTTGGTCTTCACCCATGAATGTCAACAGCATATTATCAATGTGTTTGCTGGACACATGATTCTGTCCCCCTCCCCCCAAAAATTTATAGTAATCAAACATGCATAAGCTTCATTTTTTTAATCTTTTAAATTTCACTTTCTCCCATTGTAAGGTCTACTAGACCTTGAGGAGGGGGTAGATAGACATACCATCAAATTTTATTTGATAGTCTTTGCTTTCAGTGGAGCTTCAAACTACAGAAAAGAACGTTATAGTCTTACAATTATAAAGTACGCCTCTAAATATTATAGCATTTTTCCGTCAAGATATATTTTACACAATATGGTTAATAGATATGTTAGGTTTTGCAGACAATCATCTATGACAGTGATGGCGAACCTATGGCACGGGTGCCACAGATGGCACATGGAACCATATCTGCTGGCACACAATCTGTTGCCCTAGCTCAGCTCCAATGTGCATGTGTGTGCCGGCCAGCTGATTTTTGGCTCACACAGAGGCTCTGGGAGGACGTTTTTGGCTTCCAGAGAGCCTAAGGGGTATGGGGAGGGTGTTTTTACCCTCCCCTGGCTTCAGGAAAACCTTTGGATCCTGGAGAGGGAGAAACATGAACCTACTGGGCACACCAGAAGTTGGGAAATAGGCCATTTCCAGCCTCCTGAGAGCCTCCACGGGGTGGGAAAAGCTTTTTTCATCCTCCCCAGGCATTGAATTATGGGTGTGGGCACTCACACGTGTGCAATAGTGCCCACCCACACATTTTTGGCACCTGAGGAAAAAAAGGTTCACCATCACTGATCTATGCTTGGCTGCATAGCTAGAGGTATAACAAGCAGGAAGAGGGAGATTATGATCCCGCTATATAGAGTGCTGGTGAGACCACATTTGGAATACTGTGTTCAGTTCTGGAGACCTCGCCTACAAAAAGATATTGACAAAATTGAACGGGTCCAAAAACGGGCTACAAGAATGGTGGAAGGTCTTAGGCATAAAACGTAAGGAAAGACTTAATGAACTCAATCTGTATAGTCTGGAGGACAGAAGGAAAAGGGGGGACATGATCGTAACATTTAAATATATTAAAGGGTTAAATAAGGTCCAGGAGGGAAGTGTTTTTAATAGGAAAGTGAACACAAGGACAAGGGGACACAATCTGAAGTTAGTTGGGGGAAAGATCAAAAACAACATGAGAAAATATTATTTTACTGAAAGAGTAGTAGATCCTTGGAACAAACTTCCAGCAGACGTGGTAGATAAATCCACAGTAACTGAATTTAAACATGCCTGGGATAAACATATATCCATCCTAAGATGAAATACAGAAAATAGTATAAGGGCAGACTAGATGTACCATGAGGTCTTTTTCTGCCGTCAATCTTCTATGTTTCTATGTTTCTATGGTAAAAGCTTGTCATTTGCCTGCATTGCTACATGCTGGACTTGGCTTTTGTCTAACCACTGATAATTTACAATTAGATATTTTTTCTCCAAGTCTTTCCTCAGTGCTACTTTACACTAAAATACTCATAAAAATATAGAGATCAATTATTACCCAGCAACCTATAAAGACCAAACTTTATTTTTAGTCTGAGGCACATTGGATCTTTTTCCTTTCCTCTCCCAGGTATTGACTTACTTTCCATGAACTCAGTCAATGAATTTGTGTCACTCGATGGAATATTTACTTCTCTTCTAACATATACCTCCTCATTTATTATTTTGCAGAGTCCAAAGGCTAAATTGCATGTTACATGAAATATGTTTTAGCATCTGACTTTAGAATATGTTTTCACAGGAAATACCCCCAGGGGAATTTGCTATAGTGCACAGCGGTGAAATAACCTTCCACAAAAATTGGCTTCCCCATCACTGCAAAGGATGTTTCTGGCGGTGCCATAATGTCTGTCTTTTCAGTAACATTCACATACCATGCTTCTAACATGATGCTTTTTGGCAATTATTGGTTTCTTGCCATAGTTTTCATAAACTGATGTAATGGGCCATAGGAATAAACTTGAGAACCAGGAAGAAGAACCACAATCAAGACAATAGTCAAGTAAAAGAAATCTGCCTTTGAGCAGAAATGTACTGTAATCTGAGAAAGTGTCCCAGACACTTTCAAGGATTGGTTCTAGGCTAAGGACAAGTAGGCACTAGCCTAGGAGCACCCAATTTTAGGAACACCAAATTGAAAAGACTTCTAAAAAGCATAGCAGAGCACTCTGTGAGCCAGCATGCCCATTTGGGGGTTAAATATAAATTTGAAGAATAATTGCCAAATGAGAGGGGTGTCAGACTTCATTTCAATCAGGGCCATATCAGGGTTGTGTTTGACCTCAGGGGATAGGGGCATGGACAGGGTGGGCATGGCCAACTCAATGTCACTTGTTGAGTCTCCACTTTTGGCTGTTACAGCTTCTTGCAGCCCTCTGCCAGCGAAAAAGGACCGTTGGAAGCTGTTGTGGCCAAAAATGGAGCCTGGCCCTCTTAAGCTCCATTTTCATTAGCAATTCAATTCAATTCAATTTATTAGATTTGTATGCCACCCCTCTCCGAAGACTTGGGGTGGCTCACAACAGTAATAAAACAATATTATAGCAGAGGCATGACAGACCAGTCCTTCGCTATTTCCAGGGCGGCAGCCCTCAGGCCAAATCTAAGCACTCTCAGGCCAGATCTGGCCTACAGGCCTCAAATTTGACACCCCTTGTCATATGGCATATGACAACAAAGAGTCCTGATATCATTAAAATTACTTACTGTGTAAATAGAGTGAAATAGGCTGGCGGGGCTGAGGGGAAGGGCCTTCTCTGTGGTGGCTCCGGTCTCCGGCTTCACACTGCCCCACCCCCGGGTCTTTTGAAAGGCTTTAAAAACACACCTTTGCAGGCAGGCCTGGGACCGTTGAGTGTTAATACTCCACTCCTGCTGGCAATATGTTAGTGGTATTGGATGAATCATGGATTAATGGCTTTCTTTTAAATGTTTGGGGTTTTAGATTTTGTATTTGTTTTATCTCCAGGACCGCCTTCTGCCACATGAATCCCAGCGACCAGTTAGGTCCCACGGAGTTGGCCTTCTCCGGGTCCTGTCGACAAAACAATGTCGTTTGGCGTGACCCAGGGGAAGAGCCTTCTCTGTGGTGGCCCCAGCCCTCTGAAACCAGCTCCCCCCAGAGATCAGAATTGCCCCCACCCTCCTCACCTTTCATAAGCTCCTTAAAACCCACCTCTGTCATCAGGCATGGGGGAATTGAGATATCCCTTCCCCCTAGGCCTATACAATTTATGCATGGTATGTTTGTGTGTATGTTCGGTTTTTAATAAGGGTCTTTTAATTATTTTAAATATTAGATTTGTTATATGTTGTTTAATTATTGTTGTTAGCCTCCCCGAGTCTACGGAGAGGGGCGGCATACAAATCTAATAAACAAAATAAATAAATAAATCCTGTACGTCATCCTGAGTCCACTGGAGAAGGGCGGCTTATAAATTTGAGTAAGTAATTAAATAAGTAAGTAAGTAAGTAAGTAAGTAAGTAAGTAAGTAAGTAAGTAAGTAAGTAAGTAAGTAAATGAATAAATATTTCTGAAAAAAGGGAGAAGGTTGTCTGGCGTTGAAAAACATAAGTGCAAAGCTCAAAAACGAGGGTGCCTTTTGGAAATTCCTAACAAAATGGAGAATGAGCCAAACCACAGACGGTACCCAAATATGATTTTGCATAGGGCACCAAACTATCTCCAGCTGTCCCTGACCCCCTGTAGTCTTCACAAAGATAAAGAGAGGAAGTAGGGGAGTGCTTTCAGACTTGAAAGATTCTGTTATTATAGCCTTATAATAAAAGTAGAATTAGCATTCATCATGACCCTGGTTTCCTAGTCTAAAGGGATACAGGTTCGGCTAGATTTTCTGCTTTTACATGAGGTGAGATACAGTGTCGGAATACTCAGGAAATATCATGCAAGTACCAACTAATAGAAACATAGAAACATAGAAGACTGACGGCAGAAAAAGACCTCATGGTCCATCTAGTCTGCCCTTATACTATTTCCTGTATTTTATCTTACAATGGATATATGTTTATCCCAGGCATGTTTAAATTCAGTTACTGTGGATTTACCAACCATGTCTGCTGGAAGTTTGTTCCAAGGATCTACTACTCTTTCAGTAAAATAATATTTTCTCACGTTGCTTTTGATCTTTCCCCCAATAGTATCTTTCAGGATTCATATCTTTCAGTTACTAGAAACTATGGCAAATGGAGCATCAAAAAATAATCCTATCACAGCCATGGTTGCTCATGTCATGGTTTATGAGTGAACAGTGCCTTGAGGGAGATGTGAGTAAATAATGTTATTGTTAATTTTCTACTACTAGGGTTCAATACAGCAGCTGCGGGGGCAGCAGCTGGTCAGTTAGAAGGATCTATTGTACATTGCCATGCAGCCTACAGTGTGAGCTTGCCTGCTTTGTGCTATTTGGAGGTTCCAACTCAATTAGGGAAACAACAATGGGATAATTTTCACAGATCTCTCCTTTGGGGAAAGCATGTATCTTCTCACATCATTAACATAATGCCATATTTCAAACTCGCAAAGATTAGAATATGGTGTTCCCTTTTATCATCAAACAATAGATGCACTAAAAATAGAAAGTCCAGGAAAGTAACTAGTCACTGGGGGCCAATTCAATGGTGGTGTTGAACCGCAATAATTAGCTGCCAATTTCTTTTCAGGGACCCCAGATTGTACCTGTTTAAAAAGGTTTTCCTGGATTTCTGAAGAATTCTTCCAAAGTGGGAGAAAATAAAGACGTTTCTCTGGAATGACCAAGCATGTGAATGAGGAACATAGAATATGATACCCAAGTTTGCTAGATACATCTGGGAGAACTCTTGAATGCAGATTTCCACATATTTCTGACTTCCTTAGTTGGGTTCTACATGACTTGGAAAAGTAATCAATTTTTTGTGTGTGGAGGAAATGACTATTTAATTACAGAATATTTTCAGAGTTAACAGAGTTGAATGACATGTAGAAGATATATGTAGAAACAAAAGGGAAACCCTTACCATATGGAGAATGCAGAGAGAGATACAGACAGTTGTGTTTGTAAAATAACAGAGAAGGCAAGTGTCTGAGTCTACTAAGTGTTCTGTCGGGCTCTCTGGTAGAATCCTCCCAAAATTCACAGGTACAAATTTCAGACACACACACGTTTGAAAATTCAAAACAATGTTCTTTATAATGAAAATTCACTTAAACCAAGCCCTCTTTTGGTATAGCAAAGAGTACTCGTCTCCAAACAAACTAGTAATTTGTACAAGTCCCTTATCAGTTCTGTGATACTTAGCTTGCAGCTGTGAGGCAATTCACAATCCTTCTTCTTTCACAAAGTGAAACACACTTTGCCCTGGTTTAGTTTCAAAGCGGGGAAAAATCAGCACACAAAAGGTCAAAGTCAGTAAAGCAGTCACGAAACACAACGATCAGATAATCCTCCACAATGGCCAAACTCACTAATTACCACAGCCCCACCCAACCACAGGTGGTCTCATTTTCTTTGATAATAATCTCTCAGTTGTTGTTGCCTATGCATCGCTCTCCGCATTCTTGTTCTGAATCCAAGGAGGAGCTAGATAATTGATCTCCTTCTGAGCTGTCTGCCCCACTCTCCTCCTTCCTGTCACTCATGTCTTCTTGGTCATAGGAGCCGTCATCAGCAGATTCCACCGAGGGCAAAACAGGCCTGCAGCATGTGGATGACTCCCCCACATCCACAATCCTTGGGGCAGGAGCTGGGCCAGAGCTAACCACAACACTAAGCAAAAATAATTTTTGGATCTACTCCTGATAGGACTGAATCCAGAGGCCAATCTCAGAAAAAGAACCATCCTGGATTAGGATGTTTGATGAAAAAAGCTCACCTTGATGTGTTTCACTCCTTAGAACATACAACTCTTAGAGTTGTATAAGTGCAACATTTTTAGTGTGTTAAAGTCCTGGTTAACTCCTGGCAAGAGTTGGGCAAGTTCCCCTAGATTTTTGGAAATATTTCAGAAGTGGTTTGCCCTTGTCAGTGGTGGGATTCCAAATCTTTTCCTACTGGTTCTGTGAGAGTGTGCTTTGTGTACGCACACATCTAATGTGCACTTTGCACGTGCAGTACTCAGAGACCACCCTTGGTCTCAGCCCTGGTGAGCTGAGCTGTTGTTTAGCTCGTCTGAGGGGCCACAATCTGCTCTGCTGTGTGAATCAACTCAGCTAAACAACAAGGAAATATAGGGAATATAGGGAATGGCGGAGCGGAAGAGTGGGGCCAGCCAGAGGTAGTATTTGCCAATTCTCTGAACTACTCAAAATTTCCACTACTGGTTCACCTGAACCAGTCTGAACCAAGCTGAATGCCACCTCTACTTGGCTCCTTCCTAGGAGAGAGAGAGAGAGTGACTGGTCCAAGATCACCTAGCTGGTTTAATGCCTAAAGCAGGACTGGAACTCACAGCCCACCAATTTCAAGTCTGATGCCTTAACCACTATATCAAACTGGCTTTCATCAGCAAACTAGGTTTTGTATATCGTGTGTGTGTGTGTGTGTGTGTGTGTGTATGTATGTATGTATGTATGTATGTATGTATGTATGTATGTATGTATGTATAGAGCTGAAGGGATTGGATACTGTAGCCTAGATCTCAATTCTCTGCCTTACAATGCCAAGGTTGCAAGTTCAAGTCCCAGTGAGGGTATGGCTAGCTGATGAGGCCAAAATAAGGCCGAAATAGATCTATCCTAGTCTCCCTTAATTTTCAAATTCAGCAAAAACATGTATATACAGCAAAAACATATATATACGCATACACATACACATACACATATACATATACAGTACATATACATATATGATTTCTTTGTTCCTAATTCAATAATTTTGCATTTACTATTATTAAATTCCATTATTATTTAAAGTCTAATGTATACAGTCTATTGCAAATGTTGATTCTGTCTTCTAGCACATTAATTATTCTGGCCAGTCATCTTCAAATTTCAAAATCTGTCCTTTTATCTCTTTATCTAAAATATTAGTTACCAATAACTCAATCCAGTTTAACAAAGAATCACCGACTATAGTTTGTAGGCCAGATATAACTAAACATATTAGATAAACTATCTGACACATTTCTTAATCAGAATATCATGAGGGCTCTTGTCAAAGCCTTTATTAAAAGCAAAATATATTATGTCCTCAGGATTCCCAAAAATGTATTAAGGGAGATTTATTTGTTTATTGCTTTTATGAATCACACATTTCTAGCTAGGCTTGTCCAGTCTTAAAAAATGACCTTGTTTTAACCTGATAAGGTTTTTTTCTTCCTTAACAAATCTATGTTGCATTCCTAATGATGCTTCTATCAAATGAAAGCTTTATTTAAGTTAAGCTTCTTCAATTAGCTCTTTAAAACATATTAGTTGGTCAACACATCATTTCTTTGCAAAGACTGACTGCAAATGGATGAGTCGGTCTGCCTAACCCATCAAGAGAGCAAGTTGGTTGGGGAAGATTGAATTGCTTGCATTTAGTCCATTTTGTTCAATTACTTAAACAAATATTCATTTATTTGACAAAATAATAGGCCACACTTAAAAACTGCTTTCCAACAGCATCTTAAAGTCACAATTTAAAAAGGAAAGTAAGATGTGGATAAGGACACACAGCATATAAACCACAAAAGTGGAGTCAGATGCCCTACTATTTAACGTCCCACGTTCTGAGTTATGATTCATCTATTGATGCATTCTCTTATGGAGTCTGTGGTTAGAATCCTACTTTCTTCAGCCCTCTCTGAACATTCATTCCTTCTCTGTTGAAAAAAAACATCCTTTTTTCTGAGTTTATTCTGTAATTTCCACATGAAAGAATATGCAGTGTACAATTCTCCAGTATTTTGCAGTAAGTGGAGTAAATTTCCATTGCCTTTTCTCAGATGGAAGAAGGCTTTTTGTATTTCATGTGAAGTTTCATAGCATTTTACATTTGGGAATATGGATTGGGATATATTTTAACAATCTACATGTTCAGATCTCACATATTAGCTGGTCTGCATTTAGTAATAGCACCAGTGGCATCAGGCCAATGTGCTTTTCACTGTTTTGGATCTTGTTTCATCTCTCTTGATAAATGCTTAAAGCAGGGGTGAAATCCACCAGGTTCTGACAGGTTTATTTATTTATTTGTTTATTTTGTCCAGTACACAATAATACACAAGGAAGGTTATAGAGGATATACTCGAATAAAATGTATTAAAGAAAGAAGAGAAGAGAAAATATAGGAATAAAATACATCTATGAAAGAATAGCAGAAAAGATCTAGGGATAGAAGAGAAGATATATGAGATATAGAAGAGACTATAGGACAGGGGATGGAAGGCCATTTCCGTTTTATGTATGGTTTGTCTGAGATGTATGACTCTTTTTTATATTAAGGGGTTTTCAATTGTTTTTAACTAGTGGATTGGGGCGGCATACAAATCTAATAAATAATAATAAGGCACTCTAGTGCACTTATGTACACTTCTTACTGATCTCTTAGGAATCTGGAAAGGTCAACTATGATACTACGGAGTCAAGTAATGAGTTCCATGCTTCGACAACTCGATTACTAAAGTCGTATTTTTTACAGTCAAGTTTGGAGCGGTTAATATTAAGCTTGTATCTGTTGTGTGCTCTTGTGTTGTTGTGGTTGAAGCTGAAGTAGTCTTTGACAGGCAGGACATTGCAGCATATGATCTTGTGGGCAATACTTAGATCATGTTTAAGGTTATGGACAACCGATAGCAGAATTTTTTAGTTATGAAAACTGGTAGTGGAAATTTTGAGTAGTTCAGAGAATGGGCAAATACCATCTTTGGCTGGCCCCAGTGTGGGATGGGAATAGAGATTTTGCAATATCCTTCCCCCAGGAGTAGGGAGGGAATGCAGATTTTTCAGTATCCTTCCCCTGGAGTGGGATGGGAATGGAGAATTTGCAGTAAGCTTACCCTGCCATGCCCACCAAGCCACACCCATCAAGCCATACCCACAGAACCAGTAGTAAAAAAATTGGATTTCCCCACTGGCCTTAAAGGTAAAGATTTAAATTGTGTGATTAGTTTGAACTTGTGGGTTCTTTTCATTTAGAACTGGAAACAAGATATTTCATCACTTGTTTTACATTTCATCTCTTATCATCTTATTTTCACAGGGACACTTGTTGATAACATCTACCATATGTATGGACTCCAATTGAAATGCTGTTTTTGTTTAGAGGTTCTAGCAGGAGAACGCAGTTATTGTATACCCTTGACTGAAGATTGGTACACATCTTCTATCTGGGAAGGTCATCCTCTTCCACCGAGCGTGCAGTTTCGGCAAGGATGCACATGAAGTGGTGAAGGAGGAAGGGGACACCCGCATAGCCAGCCAATCAGCCAAATCAACCCTGGCAATCAATAGGGTGAAAATGTCACAGTCAGATTGCCCTCACATATTTTTTTTGAAGGCATGACCAACATTGCTGTGCCATGGAGTTTCCCCTCGCTCCGTAGGGAACTCTGATATCCATGCTGTTTGGAGACCTGGTTCATTCAGAACCAGGTCAGAACCACCTTGTAGAGATGGGAAAAAAGAGGGGCCTTTGCCGATGGTCTGTGGGGATGACAAACCCCTCAGGGAGCCGGCCTAGCCCCCTCGGCCACTGGTGATCAGAAGATAACATTTAAGTGTTGTAGTGGTCACATTGACAGGATTGGAGTTATCTGGGAAGGAAAAACTAAAGTCATATGCTGGAGCAGGTGAAGGAAACAGAGGCGGGTGAGTAATATCCCCAACAGAAAAGTGAAAAAAGTACTTTAATATTCTAAGCGGAACGAAAGGACTGGAAATTAAGGAGTGGCTGCTTAGCATGTGGATACAAAGGAGTAATAAGATTAAAGGGATCTATGACTAAAGTCCAATTACCAAAGATTTGGAACTTTGTTTTAAAAGCTTTGGTGGAGGCATAAGAAATTTGGGAGATAAATTTGGAGGAAATAATTTAAAAATCGGACTTGACTTTTAAAAAATGGGAAAAAATAAAAGAGAAGGCAGTGTTGGACATCGGAACAGAGGATACCATCTGGTGGTCAGAGGAATTACTGCAATGGTCAAACATTCTTATGGACACTTGGTCAGCTGTTGACCCTGAAAGATCTGAAAGCCTGAAAGCTGAGGAAATTTAAAAACAGATTGCAAATTTGTTATTGTCTGAAAGAAAATATTTGGACTGTCTTGGATAAGAATGAACTTAAATAGATATCAATAATAAGAGGAACAGAAGGACTTCAATTTTTAACTACCAAAAAGAAAATTTACAAATTATAAAAAGCTGTGGAATACATTTTCGTTAGCAGCTGGACAGACTGTGAAAACCTAGTGATTCATGACTTTGACACATGGAGACAAGCGATTATTAAGGACTGTTGACATCTCTGAATAAAATTTGAAATTAGGTTGAACCTGCCAAAAAAATTTGGGGGGATCTGAGAACTGTGATTTTAAAGTCATGGAGGAAATTGATTATTAATAATTGGTTGAAATTTTTAAGAAAATTTCTTAATGATCTCAGAAGATCTCTTGGAATTGAAATACATAAGAAAGGAAAGAATGAAGCACAATTGGGAAAAAGGGAGAAGATAACAATAATGTTATCTTTGCTCTTCACTTTATTATAATTACTACCCTAGATTTAATTGGGATAAGAATGTTAATTGTTTAGAATTTGATATATATTATTAATATAAGTACTAATTGACTAAGAGTGAAGAGTTTTCTGTTCTGTTTATACAGGTTAATATCGTACATTAGATGGATGAATTGATAATGGCGATAGACTATTTTTTTATTCAATATAATTAATTATAAATATAAATGTGGAAAACTAAAAATTATAGTGAGTGGAAATAGATCAAATTAAAAAAAGGTGTACTTTGATAGTTTAATATTTTATATATGAGATTAGTTTGGATGTATTTGAAAAATCCATTATGCTGAGACTTGAAGAATTAAATGACTTGGAATAAAGTAAATAATGAAGACTAATATGAGAAGCATTACGACAGTTTAAGAAAATTATACAAATGTGTATTGATCTTTATAGGGTATTTGGTTATGATAAAAGAGGGGACAAGAAAAATGAATAATGAATAAAAAGATTAAGAAAGGTGAGGAAGCAATATGACTTAAAATTAAAAAGCAAGAGGCAGAATAACTATCTTGATAAATTAAGCTAATATCAGTCAATTTGGGGGGGAAACTTTTTTTAAAATTAATTAGTAGAGATCCCAGAAGACAAAATTAGTTATTTTTCCTTTTTTTTAAGAAGCAGTACTATTTTAGTAAAATATACATGGAATAAAGTGTTATATATATAAAGAATTTATGAATGATTGATTAAAATGTATAACTGTATAGTTCATTGTAATATTTGAAGGCATATTGATTTATGTTTGGAGTGATTGAGAAAAAATAAAAAAAACTTTTTGCATAAAGTACTTTATTTTGTGATTTTAACAGGAACTGTCCTCCTGTACTAGGTATGTGTATATTCAAATTATCCAAGATCAGACACAACACTTTCAAAAACCCTGCTTTAAAAACAAAACAAAACTTTGCACTGAAAATATTAAGTTACAAAATGTGTACATTTTCAGTAGTAGCAGTGAAGTCATTAGGTTTCAGGGTGTAAAAATCTACTCTCTTCCAATCATTTGTTCTGGGTTTTAAACTCAAGAGAATAAGTTCTTTGTAAATCTATTCTATGAACAGGTGAAACGGCGACCTGATCTCAGTTATAGGTATGCCTCGTAAATTTAAACCTGAATAGTGTTGATTTTATTTGCATCATTAAATATTGCTCTATGACCCAGATCAATTTAACATAGTTGAATCTGGGATGAAAAAGTCTTTTTTCTCTGTCTCTTATGGGAGCAAATGGTGGCCTTTCACTCCTTTGCTAATGCATTGTGGCAGGAACATTCTAGCAGGAGTAAAGTTTAGATAGCATTCATCTTTCTCTTTTAAAACAATCCACTGGGAGATTATGCTTACTGTTTAAAATCTACAACATAGCCCAGGGGTCTGTTCAAACTTTCTTTAACCTTTAAAAAACCTTGTGCATCTATAGCAGTCCTAGATTTTTTTTAACAAGGAAAAAAACCCTTTCTCACCTTCTATGAAGTTTCTTCAATACTTTATCAAGCCTAGCAAATAATTATATGCATTTTTTAAATCCGACTCTTCTAATGTGAATAGCAAAATAAAACAAATGCTTGACTTATTTAGTTAGTTGAAATCTATGTCTAAATAGATAGGAATCTTAGTGTGTATATTATTTTGTCCAGGCAGTGTTATAACAAAACTAACTCTGTTAGGTTGCAGCTGTGGGTTGCATTAAGATAATTATATACAAGTCAACAGTTGGATTTGATGTCTTTAATAGTTGTGAATCTTTATGCAGTTTAAGAAAAAGAAGGGTAACAATGATGATGTAGTGGTAGCAGAGTCTTGGGCAGAGAAGGATATTAAATAATGTCAAGATAGGGAAGTGTTTTGAGGGAGAAGAAGATTTTTAAAAAGTCTACATGTCTGCCATCAAGATCTGTGATTGAAGCTCCATGTTTTTTATGAGTGGCACACTGATAAACTACTGTGGCCTTGACTGCAAATTAAGACCTCTTTCTTGACTTCTTTTATGTCTATACCCTAGAAATGTGCCTAAAGGTAGGCATGGTGAAGATGTCTATAGACTTCGATGTATAGTTATATTGTTGATGTATTGCTGTAATTGGCTGTCAAAATATCCTTGAGAGTCAGGAAGAAGAGCTGTAGTCTGGACAATTGTTTGATGGCAGAAATCTGAATCCAAAGCTGGAGTAGGGTTGAAGAAAAGCTGTCAGAATTTATTCTCCCTAATTCTCTAGAACAATGAGGGCTGAAGTGACCAGATTTTAAAATTGGTAAAGAGGAACCCCATTAAGGGGGGGGGGGGGGCTTTAGCAAAAAAATTGCTCTTTTCTCTCTCTCTCTCTCTCTCTTTTCCTCTCTCTCTTTCTCTTTCTTTCTCCCTCTCTATTACTTCCCCCTCCTTCCCTTCCTCTCACTCTTTCTCTCTCTTCCTTTCTTCCTCTTCTTTTCTCTCTCTCTTTCTCTCTCTTCCTCCCTCTCTTTCTCCCTATTTCTCTCTCTTTCTCTCTCTTCCTTTCTTCTCTCTCTCCCTTTCTCTTCAGTGTCACGCACCTGCATTGCCTCTCCCACCTGATTCTGAGGCAACGCTGACACAGAGGCAGAGGCAGAGCGTGCTCAGTTGCGCCATTGGCGGCGCCAGGGAGAGGGCCCTTTGGGGAGAAAAAACACCAGGTCAAGACGGGGCCATCTTCATTCACCATCATCCGGATGGAGCAGATGGGTTTCCCTGCCCAGCGCAAATGCTGCTCTGTCTGCCGCTGCCCCCCCAAGCACAGCAGTCAGGCTGTCGGAAGAGGAGGGGGCTTCCATTCCTTTTCCTCCCCTTTGCTGTCACTGCCAGCAAGCCCTCCTGCATGGGCGGCAGCGAAGGTGTCCAGCCAGAGGCAAGGAGCGAGCATGAGTGGAAGAGGAAGGGAAGCAAGGAAATTAAAAATAAAGAAAGAAAGAAAAATAAAAGAGAGGGGGAGAAAGGCAGGAAGGGGCACCTGAGGGGTTAATTGACGGCTGCAGGAGGCTGAGTGGGCAAACAGCAAAAAATTGCAAGGCCAGGGGAAGGCAGCCACAGGTGACAGGATGGGGCTTGCTGGCGAGTGGAGCTGAGCTAGGGACCGAAGGGATTGGGCGAGTCCAAAGCTTCACCATGCCTCCTGGGGAGACGTTTTTGGCTTCCAGAGAGCCTCTGGAGGGATGGGGGAGGACACTTTTGTTTGTTTGTTTATTGATTTGATTTGATTTGATTTGATTTGATTTGATTTGATTTGATTTGATTTGATTTGATTTGATTTGATTTGATTTGATTTGATTTGATTTGATTTGATTTGATTTGATTTGATTTGATTTGATTTGATTTGATTTGATTTGATTTGATTTGATTTGATTTGATTTGATTTGATTTGATTTGATTTGATTTGATTTGATTTGATTTGATTTGATTTGATTTGATTTGATTTGATTTGATTTGATTTGATTTGATTTGATTTGAATGCCGCCCCTCTCAGTAGACTCGGGGCGGCTCACAGCAATAATAAAACAATGTACAGCAAATCTAATATTTAAAAGTAACTAAAAAACCCTTATTTAAAAAGCAAGACATACACACAAACATAACACGCATAAACTATATAGGCCTGGGGGAGATGACTCAATTCCCCCATGCCTGATGGCAGAGGTGGGTTTTAAGGAGTTTACGAAAGACAAGAAAGGTGGGGGCAATCCTAATCTCTGGGGGGGAGCTGGTTCTAGAGGGTCGGGGCCGTCACAGAGAAGTCTCTTCCCCTGGGTCCCCGCCAGATGACATTGTTTAGTCGACGGGACCCGGAGAAGGCCAACTCTGTGGGACCTAACTGGTTGCTGGGATTCGTGCGGCAGAAGGTGGTCCCGGAGATATTCTGGTCCGATGCCAATTACCTTCCCCCAGCTCCAAGGAAGCTTTTGGAGCCTGGGAAACATGAGCCTACTGGGCCCACCAGAAGTTGGGAAATAGGCTGTTTCTGGCCTCCAGGAGGTGGGGGAAGCTGTTTTTGCCCTCCCAAGGCATTGAATTTTGGGTGTGGACACTCGCACATGCGTGATAGCACACTCCCATGCTTTTTTGTCACCTTAGGAAAAAAAGTTACACCATCACTGCTCTCAAATGTAAAGGCAAGGGAGTGAGGGAGCACTTTCAGACTTCCAAGAGTCTGTTATTGTAATATAGGTAGCATAAATACCTATGACTATAGTCTTCTGGTCTTGATTACCATGAAGAGCTGACAATTATTCATTCCTTTCCTTATTTAGCATGCACTTCTTCATCCTGAATACATTGCATTTAAAGAACTGTTTTCATATCCATTCACATTCTCTAATACTTATAGAACAGGGTTTCTCAACCTTGGCAATTTTAAGACTGGTGGACTTCAATTTCCCATAACTCCCTGACCAGCATATACAGAGGTGTCTATGACAATTCACCGTGGACAAATCTCCATGACCAATTCACCATCGCCAATGCTGCCACAGCCAATTCACTACAAGACAGCGTGTTGTGGGACAAAAGTTACACTAATATCAAATAAATTGTGGAGTAGAATCATTAAAAAAGGATGTCAAAGGAGGGACAGAATGAAATGTGAATGGCATTTTTTTTAAAAAAAAAAATTATTTTAAATAAATAGAATTGTTAAATTGTCCCACAGTGAGTTGTCCAGTGGCGAGTTGGCTGCGGCAACTTGGCTGTGCCGAGTTGGCCCATTCCCTATACATATACTGACTGGGAAATTCTGAGAGTTAAAGTCCACATGCCTTAAAGTTGCCAAGTTTGAGAAGCCCTGTTCTAGAATATGAAGTGACAAGGCAGAAAGAAATATGGGCGAAAGAAATGCTCTCATTGTGCCCTTGGCACAAATGTAGACATAGATTTAGGGACATTTTACCTCTCCCCATGATGTACATTTTTGATTCTGCTGCTTTTTTCAGGGTGAAAATTGCAGCTTCCAAACATATACAGTGACATTTATAATTTGTGCTTTCTTTAGCATTAAGGTATTGTTTAGGGAATATCCTTTCTTGCATTTAAATTAATATATTATTTTTAAACCTTAATAAAAGACCAGTGATGACATATTTTTAACAGCATTGGCTTGACCCTTAGAGTTCAATCCATTATGGTATACTTTCATGCTACTTTTAAATTAATGTATTCTTTTTAAACCTTAAAAAAAGGACTAGTGGTGACATTTTTAACTGCAAAAGTATTCGGCTGAACAGCCTGAGCAATACTAGATGCTGGGATAATGGAGTCTGAAGCAGGGTCAGGCTGGATAAATTTTTCTCCTTATGCATGAAATATACCTTCACAATGCATTTGGTTTCTTCTTGTTTTCTGTTTCCTTTTCATTTTAATCCTTGAAGCACAATCCATGAAAATTTTATGATGGTATGGTTTGAAATTTGCAATTAAGAAAACCAGGGCAGTTGTTCATTTCCTACACTAATGCATAAAAAGGATGCTTATATCCTACTATATTTTCCTGCAATATTAAGTCTAGCATATTTAAGCTGCCAAAATCCAATTAACAACTAATTGGATTCAAAGACTGGCCATTGAAAGATGCATAATTATACAAATCAGTATGATGATAGATGATAGATGGGTGATGGATGGATAGATAGATGATACAGATAGACACACAGACAAAACTGCAATACTTTGCCTCTATTGACTATTTAGCTCCTTGCAGTCCAGATATGATGATGATGATGATGATGATGATGATGACGATGATGACGACAACAACAACAACCAACAATACCTTTCCAAACTTGCAATATTGACAGAAACAAATAAATAAAAGCAATCCCCCCATCTCAAATTACATTAAGGTCCAAATATATACCAGTAGTGAACAATGAAAATTTCTCCAAGGTATGTTCTTTTTTGAAAGACATTTTGAGCATTTTGAACCACACATGAAAAAAGCCACTATGGAAAAAGATAAGCAAGATAATCTATGACCCGTCGTCTGTTTGTGATAGTTTTGTGATGTCTTTTTTGTTATTCCCAGCTTATCAAAGATACATCTAGGACAAACTATTGATGCTCTAGGGCTGATGTAAATTTTGTCTGCACAAGAAGGAAAACATGTGAAGCTAAAAGAACAAAGGAATGGAATCAAAAGTGGGACTGGGTAAGATCAAATATTTTATGTACATCCATCATGCTTTCAATGTATATGGACATAATATATAATTATATTATTTGATTACCGGTATATTATTTGATTGAGTTTCCAAGAAAAAAGGAAATCGGGAATTAATGTATCAGAGAAATTATTTTAAGTACTCAGTTAAAGATATTTCAAGGATTTTGGATTTTCTGTTTTCCTTACTGATGTTTGAAACTAGGAACCAATTTATGCAAGAGAAAATCAGTGTTGAATTATTACTTTTCTCTCTGTTTTTTCTTGATGGTAGGATTTCTAATTATCTGAAAGCAGGAAAAGGGAAGAGAAGGGAGAACCTTTAAATATTTCTGTTTCTCTTTTTTTATTCTTTTCTGCCAGGACTGGCAGGAGGTCTGTTAATGTCAAAACACTCTGACCGCATGAACAATAGAATTGCTCTGTAAATCTGGCTTATGTAGCATGAATACTTGATGAATAACCTCTGGATATATGATGCCATAGATAATTTATTTAATCCCCAGATTCCCAAATAACTACAAATATTCACATTCTACAAATCCTTCTTTCCAATATGAATCAAATATCATTAAAAAAAGAGAAAAATCTGAAAAACTAGAACATCTTAATTTCTCACCTTCATTTCTCCAGAGTTTAACAAAACGTTCAAAGAAAAATGTTTATTTGTAGTTATTTGAATTGTAAACTGTTCAAGGCCCAGGGGATGGATCTGGACCATGGGGTGCTTCGATCTAGCACACTGGACCACCCTGGAAACAGTAAAGGACCATGCCAAGGTGCCTCTGCCAGCAAAAATTTCTCTGGCGGAGGGTTTGCAGGAAGCAGTTTCAGCCAAAATTAGAGCTTGGAAGCCCATTTTCACTGGCAGAGAGCTTGGCCCTCCACAGGCACCCACAACATGAGTGAATCTCAGGTGGCCATGCCTACCCTGAGCCACGTCCACCCTCTCCCCCCCTTGAGGTTAAACACAACCCTGATGCGACCCTGAATGAAAACGAGTTTGACACCCCTGATTTAGAAAGTCATCATAATTAATTAAATTACAGATGCACTTTAATAGCAATCACAGTAGTTACTGCAACATATACTTTAACAATACAGTAAGACCTCACCTATCGCTGGTGTTACGTTCCAGACCCGGCCGCGATAGGTGAAATCCGCAATGGGGAATTTATCGACTGATAGTACTTATTTAATAAGTATTTATATTGTAATTGTTTGGTAAGTTTTCATTGTTTTAAGTGTTTATAAACCCTTCCCACACAGTATTTATTTTAGATACAGTATTTAAATACAGTATTTACAATTTTAGATTTTTTTTTAAAAAAAACCTGCCGATCGAGTTCCGCGGGCTGTTTAAATCTGCCGATCGACTTCCTCAGAAACCCGCGAACCAGCGAAGATCCGCGAATAATTTTTCTCATTTATATTCCTTGAAAACCCACGATGAAGTGAAGCTGCAGTAGGTGAAGCGCGATATAGCGAGGGACTACTGT
The DNA here is from genome assembly GCF_031021105.1 of Erythrolamprus reginae. Classification (NCBI taxonomy): domain Eukaryota; kingdom Metazoa; phylum Chordata; class Lepidosauria; order Squamata; family Dipsadidae; genus Erythrolamprus; species Erythrolamprus reginae. The sequence continues at coordinate 291,753,003 of NC_091951.1, forward strand.
ACTTCATTCAATCATATTTCCCCTCTAGCCAAATGGAGAACCAAAGGAACTCATTCAATATATTCCTGCATTGTGCTCATATTCAAGTGATCATTAAGTTTGGGAAAGAAACTAATCCATCCAGCATTTGTGATTAATGTCAATATTATTTCTCTCATCACAAATTCCAACTTAACTTCTAAGATATAGCATTTTCAATGCATGATGATATATATCATTTCCAGAGCATACGTTTTCAATATTTGGAAACAAGCTGCTCTTAGTGCTGAGAAGAGTTTTAGGCAAATATTTTGGAGGATGTATTATAAAGTTAAAATATCACACATGATTAAAGTAAAAAGGAATTGAGCTGCTATACTCTGAATCAATCCTGTTACAGTGACAACTATGTTACACAGAAGAGCATAGTTACTTCAAGTAGCTGGTTTTAGTGAAAGGATGATTTAATTTATTCTCATTGCAATTTTGTTGCCAAGGTTGAGAGAAAGCTGATTTTGTCTGCAGTACCAAAACAACTGGCTAGCTTTGTTTGTTATGCAGGTTGTTTATAATTTTGCATTTGCTGTTCCATTTTAAATAAGCCAGATCTTTCATGTCACTGATCTCCTAAATAATATCGTATGTTTGTGCAGTCTCTCTCGCCCCATCACATACACACAGTTTTTCCTTGATAGGTTCACCATCTATTCACATCAGGGCAGCTCAGAGCAATCCTGCTTAGAGATCAGCAGGGATAGAACCAAGTTTGTTCAGATTTGAAAGAATTGAAGTTTCACAAAAATATTCCTTTCAAGCACCTTTAGAAAGCATTGTATTTCTAATCCACAGGCAAGAATGATTGGGGTATTGAAGCCAGCAGAGTAATTTCTGTTCGTGCAAAATACATGAACAAAAATCACTTCTGTCAAACAAAATGGCAGGAAAAGTCACAATATGAATTAAACATACCAGAGTGTGTCTGTGGCTTCCAGTTGTTTTCTTGAAAATGTTTCAATTACCATAACTAGGTAACATCAAACTCAACCCAGACAAGACGGAGTGGCTGTGGGTCTTGCCTCCCAAGGACAATTCCATCTGTCCGTCCATTACCCTGGGGGGAGAATCATTGACCCCCTCGGAGAGGGTCCGCAACTTGGGCGTCCTCCTCGATCCACAGCTCACATTAGAGAAACATCTTTCAGCTGTGGCGAGGGGGGCGTTCGTCCAGGTTTGCCTGGTGCACCAGTTGCGACCCTATTTGGACCGGGAGTCACTGCTCACAGTCACTCATGACCTCATCACCTCGAGGCTCGACTACTGTAACGCTCTCTACATGGGGCTACCTTTGAAAAGTGTTCAGAAACTTCAGATCGTGCAGAATGCAGCTGCGAGAGCAATCATGGGCTTTCCCAAATATGCCCATGTCACACCAACACTCCGCAGTCTGCATTGGTTGTTGATCAGTTTCCGGTCACAATTCAAAGTGTTGGTTATGACCTATAAAGCCCTTCATGGCACCGGACCAGATTATCTCAGGGACCGTCTTCTGCTGCACGAATTCCAGCAACCAGTTAGGTCTCACAGAGTGGGTCTTCTCCGGGTCCCGTCAACTAAACAATGCCGCTTGGCGGGACCCAGGGGAAGAGCCTTCTCTGTGGTGGCCCCAGCCCTCTTGAACCAACTCCCCCCAGAGATTAGAATTACCCCCACCCTCCTTGCCTTTCTTAAGCTCCTTAAAACCCACCTCTGCCATCTGGCATGGGGGAACTGAGATACTCTTTCCTCCTAGGCCTTTACAATTGTATGCATGGTATGTCTGTATGTATATTTGGTGTTTATATTAATAGGTTTTTAATCATTTTTAGTATTGGATTATTTTGTATACGGTTTTATTATTGTTGTTAGCTGCCCTGAGTCTCCGGAGAGGGTCGGCATACAAATCCAATAAATCAAATCAAATCAAATCAAATATATCCCTGCAGACATATGAGAAGTTAATATATAAATGGGGCTGAAAAAGGTATTAACCTTACTCCATCTCAATTGTTCTAGCTCTAGTCCCAATCAAACTCACATCTATGTGTTGGTTTTGTTTTGTTTTGTTTAATGAAAGGTTGTGTTGGAATCTATCATATACGTGGTTGAGATCCTGTCAACAATTTTGCTGAGCACCCAAAAGGAAATAATAATAAGCTTAAACCATGGATAGATGTTCTATATGAACATTAGTGAGGGGTCCTTGGTGTTTGGTTGTTTGTTTGTTTGTTTGTTTTGTCGAACAATATAGGATCGTAGTTTGTATAAGCATAACATAAGTAGTAAGTAATGATAAAAGAAGACAATAGGACAGTAGGGCAGGGACGGTAGCCACAATAGTGCGCTTACCACTTACCAGATTATCTCCGGGACCGCCTTCTGCAGCACGAATCCCAGTGACCAGTTAGGTCTCACAGAGTTGGCCTTCTCCAGGTCCCATCAACTAAACAATGTCGTTTGGTGGGACCCAGGGGAAGAGCCTTCTCTGTGGTGGCCCCGACCCTTTGGAACCAACTCCCCCCAGATATCAGAGTTGTCCCCACCCTCCTTGCCTTTCGTAAGCTCCTTAAAACCCACCTCTGTCGCCATGCATGGGGGAATTGAGACTTTCCCTTCCCCCTAGGCTTATAAAATTTATGCAGTATGTATGATTGGTTTCTTAAATTGGGTTTTTTTAAAATTAACTTAAATATTAGATTTGTTTACATTGTATTATTATTGCTGTTAGCCACCCCAAATCTACAGAGAGGGGCGGCATACAAATCTGATTAATAAATAAATAAATAATAAATAAATTATGCACACCCTTTACCAACCTATTAGTGAAGGGGAATGGTCAACTGTAGACAATCTGAGGTTAAAGATTTTGGGTTTGGGGGAAGAAATCCCAGAGTCAGGTAATTTATTCATTGGACTTTTAGGCTGCCCCTCTCTGAGGATTCATTCCAGGCATTGATCACTCTATTGCTGAAGTCATATTTTCTGCAATCTAGTTTGGAACGGTTTACGTTAAGTTTGAATCTATTATGTGCTCATGTGTTGTTGCAGTTGAAGGTGAAGTAGTCACTAACAGGAAGGACATTTTGGTATATGATTTTATGAACTACTGTTCGATCAGATAGGAGGCCAGCTAGTTGTAAATTGTCTAAAGGTTCTCTGAGCTTGCTTGTTTTCTTGAAAATGTTTCAATTACCATAACTAGGTAACATCATCAGTGCTAGTAAGGAGTGCTACATGCTGTCAGTTTATTTTCTTGCCTGTCCGTGTAGATGGGGAAGGTTTTAAAAATTCTTTGGTTGGCTGTTTACTGATGCCTCTTTGGCAGCTTCGTGATTGGGACATTGCTTACTTGGTTGTTGGGCTGAAGATAATCTACCTATGAATGTGTGTACATTCCCTCCGGAATACTTATCTAAGTATTATCTAATATTTCAGAGTTACACTCTCTATCCCATCATGTTAATAGCAGTTGGTGTATTCATGCCCAACTCACAATGACAAATGTTTATCCCAGCCTGCTAAAGCAGGGCATTGACTATATTCAACAGCCAACCATAATGTGCACCTACAGTAAATCTCTTAATCCTGGCATTGTATAGCACGGACAGTTTTCAGGCAATTTGAGTTTTGCTTCTTAGCCCTTATATGAAAACGTCTTCAAGCAGCCTTTAACTTCTGTCCGAGTTACAGTATGTGTTCAATCTTGATCCTCTTAACTATTCTGTTTTGTATCCAAAATAAGAGATTTCCCTGAAGCCATTTCATATGTGATTGTATACTTTGATTTCCCAAGCAGTTAGAAATTCCAGCTAGCTTTACAAAGAAGCCAAATAATTTCTGGGACAGAGAATATCCATCTGTTACCTCAAAGAAATAAAATAAAATACAGAATGGGTGGTAGGAAGCAAACAGATGCAGGCTGTGCTAATCGCAGAGCAGCTGTATTCCTCCTCATAGTGAACATCCACATCATCTACAGTTTGCTACTCCTAATATTTTGACAGTACCATAACTGGAGGCATTAGAAGGTAAAAGACCATATTACCATATCATGGAAAATTCTGCCTTTTAATTCTGACAGATCCAGCTTCTGCTAATGACATATGACCACGGTAGACTCAGTTTTTCAAAGCTGATTTAACAGATGTAGGCAAATGTAGCATATAACCATATACTAGTATTCATTTCCCAAAGGAAACAATCCCATCCCAACCAAAGTTTGAGATTTTCTGATCAAATGTACAAACACTTCTAGCTTTACCTGGGAAAATCTACATTATCTGCAGTAATTAGTTTCCCTAATAGATGAATTTGAAATGGTAAAATTTCCCAGTTGGGTCACTAGGAGCTGTGAACAGTAGTGGTAAAAAAAAAATTTATAATCACAGAAGGGCCATGAAACACCTGTCCTTTGTACAAAATGGGATATCAAAGTAGCAATACAAGGAACAAGGTTTCAATTGTACTGCTATGACAGTCACATTGACTGTTTTGACCCCTTTCCCTGCCGAGGCTATTATATCCTCCAACGAGTGTCTTGGGAGGGTATGTGTAAGGAGATGATATCATGTGCATCTTGACATTATCCTGCCAATGATGTAAATTATGTAACTTTCAGGCTGATATCATGACACGTGCGATAACATTGTGGTTTCCATAAGATGCCTATAGCATTCATTTGCCATTTACTCATTCTTAGCTCATTCACAGCTTGAACATTTAATTTCTTAATTTTACAATATAGTTTACTAGTTAGAAAATAATATTCTGGCATTTTATAGAAATGTGTGTCCTAGAATATTGCATAAATTGGCTGCAAAAATATTCAAGGCCCTGAAAATGCATGATTACAGGGAAATGCACTTCCCCAAAATTATGAAGACAGTGTAGTTTTGTTGTTGTTTAAAAAATGCCAATTTACAGAAAATCAGAATGCAACAAACTTAAAAATGGAAACATGAAATAAACCAATACAGCAGATTTGCCTATCCTTTATAATTGATCTACAGTATACAAGAACTTTGATGAATAGTTGTTTTTTGACTTACACAAATTAGATATTATGTGTTTAATTTTACATTTTATGCATCAAAATAAGTCCAAATACTGCAAGTATTGAGGAGGTAGGGAATGTACATCAATTGCATGCTATAATAAGAGACCTGGCAGAAATTTTTTATTGAACTTATATGTTAGTTTAATTTTAAATTTAATTGCCTATTATTTAAATTGGGTATTTTCTGTTGATAGCAGATTGATTATGATCAGTTGAATATAATTAAATGCTGAAATGTTAATTGAATTCTAAATCTTAGCAATCTGGTTGCTGTAACAGAGTAGCCCTTGGTTTTTACTTGGTAAGTAGAATTAATTGAGAGAAAAGAAAGCCTGCAGTAACCTTTTCACCGTACTTAAATCTATTTTGAGAGCTAAATTGTTTAACGCTATAAATGGATTTTAGACTGGACTTCCAAAATACACCTGCTAATTTGTAAGTGCTTAGGATAAGGAAGAGTAAACCATTTCCTTGGACTTATTTTTAGAGAACTACGGATATGTACTAGCTTTCTAAGTGAATATGTACAATTTTGGTTTGAATTACAAGAATAGAATGGAATGGAATGGAATGGAATGGAGTGGAGTGGAGTGGAGTGGAATGGAATGGAATGGAATGGAATGGAATAGAATAGAATAGAATTCTTTATTGACCAAGTGTAATTGGACACACAAGGAATTTGTCACTGGTGCATATGCTCTCAGTGTACTTAAAAGAAAAGATACATTTGTCAAGTATCATGAAGTACAACACTTAATGATTGTGATGGGGTACATAATGTGGTGTATGGAATATGCCAGGGGCATCGAATTCAATTTCATTGAGGGACACATCATGATTGTGTTTTGACCCTGGGGGGCAGAAGTGGGCATGGCCAGTGTGGGCATGACCAACCCAACATCACTAATGCCAGAGGCATCTGAGGCTAAAACAGGCTTCCAAGCTCCATTTTTGGCTGCGATGGCTTCCTGCAACCTTCTGCAAGTGAAAACAGAGCTTAGGAATGCCGCACATGGCTCTCACAAGCTCCATTTTCAGCTGCAATGGCCTCCAGCAATACTCTGCCAGCAAAAATATAGGTTGGGAGTTCCACATGCGGCCCTTGAGAGCTCTGATTTTACTGGCAAAGACACTTTTGCTGTTTCCAGATCTAAGTACCCCCGTGGACTGGATTTGCCCCCCAGGTCTTCAGTTTGACACCCCTTGTATATGCTAAATTCAGTTCAGACTAATTATAGATGTAAGGATACACTTGAATTTTTATCATTCTTTCTGCAGAATATGATAATAATCTATTAATAGCACACCAGATTATCTCATCTATAAAACATTTTTTTTATTTGAAGAAGAGGGGAAGAGATAAAAATATGTTCCACCAAATTTATTATTTAGGTCAGATACAATTTATGATAGGCCTTCTGTTGTAATAGAGATCTTGAAGTGTAAAGTAAAGATGCATAATCAATTTTCCATTGGGTTTTCCAGGAGCTCATTGGTTTTTAATTCCTAAAATATTCACAAGATAAAATATGCAAGCGATAGCTCATATTTGTCTGGTGATTATAGAAAGCACAGGGAAAAAAATCATTTTTGCAGAGAGCCCTGTGTTGTTGCCAGCATAAGCAACATTTTTGTTATTAAATGGAAAGAAAAATCCAACAACCCTAACCCCATTGTAAATTTTCAGCTCTGAACATTATCCCCCTTTGGACTGGTAAATCTATGTCTGGATTTTTAATTAAAAGTTCAGAGGCAAAACTGCTGAACTGAATCTCTGGCCTATAAAGCAGCTAATGAACACACATTATACTGATCCACACTTCTCTAATTCTGAAGCATGTCAGATAAGGAAGTCTTGGTACATATATAAAGGGCACTGTGCAAAATCCAACATTATTTGGTTATCTGAAGTCCATTCTCTCCCCCCTCCCAACCTCCTGCAAAGAAGGAACCTCTCCTAAGTCCTGCTAGGTAACATTGTTTTGTATAAAGTACTCAAACCATGTTCATGTAGCCAGGTACCAAGAATTAAATAGAAGTAATTGAAGAAAGGTAGTCCATAAATAGTTTATTCCTGTAGTTTGGAAGGCATTAAAATGATAACTTGGAACTTGGATTGCACTCAGAAATTTATGAGAAGCAAATCAGCTTAAGAAATGGTGGCATTACCTAGACATATTAGGGTATTTTTTATTTTAGCTGAACCAAGTCCAGTTGGTTTTCAAGGGCAGCTCATGCACTGTAATATTCCAAGCAGAAAACGAGTAAGGTATGAATAATTCTGAACAGGGCTGCTCAATCCAAGACTGGGTGCAACTGGTGTCAACTTGCAAAGATTTCAAGTTGCCATGAAAAGGAGGTGGGGGAAAGCTGGAGCAAGGCTGTTTCCCTAACTGAAAATGCATTCCACAAATGTTTCTTTTATTGTTTATGTCCTAGGCTATGGAGTGAGAAGGAGGGGTATGGCATGGGTGTCACAACCATGATTAATTGGACAATGTGATTTATGACATGGCCAATGAGAAGGGGGGAAACAAGGTCAAAATGATGTGCAGCCGGGCATGAACTCAGTTTTGGCTGCATCGGAATATTGCCAAGATGTCGCTTTTAATAAATCTTAGTATTTTTGGGGGGAATTTGGCTCATGGCTCCTGAATTAATTAGGGTGTCCTTCGAAAACTTTACAACTGATATATGGGAAGGGGGTTTTTTCCAAAAGATCTCCCATGACCACCACCTGTTCTTGCAGTGACAACCAATAGTTCAAGTGCCCAAGATGATCTTCACACTGCATGGCAGTTCTGTCTGGAGGACAATAACCCCTTATAGAGCAGAGAGATCCCAGAATTGGGATTAAAGAAAATCATAACAAACCTATCTATATGGACTTCACTGGATTGGGCTGGAGCCTATTTTATATATACATATATATAAATGGCCCTGGGTTGGGCCGAGAGGCAAATAAGGAGCTGTGATGTTCCTTCAATACACCAGGGTGATTCAACACAAAAATATGTAACCCTTCCCTGGTGCAGAGCTGAATGGATTGGATACTGTTGCCTAGAGGATAATTCTCTGCCTTACAAGACAAAGGTTGCAGGTTCAAGTCCCAGTGGGTATGGCTAGCTGATGAGGCCAAAATAAGGCCGAAATAGATCTATCCTAGTCTCCCTTAAGAACCTCATATTTGGTCAATCTAGAGTGAAATATATATCTAGGTGACATCAGCCTATCATTAATACCTGACAGCCTACAAAGGGATGACCCAGTGGTTTCAGGTAAGTGTGAAACCAATAAGGAAGAGAGATTAGAATACTGAGGTATACTCACCAACAAATGGAACTGGAATTGGCCTTGGAGGAAGGATAACTATTGTTAGATTGTATTCCCCACTCTTATAATATCAAAGCTAGTCTACAAAGATATGACTGAAGGAATGGAAAATCATCTGGAGATTAATAAAGGCTAGATGGTTATATTGATGTGATTGAGCATCAAATGTGATCAATGTCATCTCAGTACTATATCTTGATGTGAAACCCAACTGAAAGGGATTTAGACAATTTATTTCCTCTTGGAAAGTTGGGGACTGGACAAAAATTGTCTAGTGTTGTTGGCTCTCTGAGGCAGGCTCTCTGAAGAGGAAATGAGCTACAACCTCTTTAAGAGGTGTAATTCCTTCCCATACGGAAGCATTTACCATGAATCCAAATATGTTGTTTTCCAGGGCTTTGACAAATCTGGAAGGATGTGGAAATTAATACATAAATAGTTGAAGTCAGAGAATTTGAGACTAATTGTGCAGGAACAACTGCTTCAAATTGTTCCCAGTTAATTAAGCTAGAAAATGACCTAGTCATCTCCAAGGGACCCTACGCTTACCAGGAAAGTTTCGTAAGATTATCACAGAAAGTTATCTGTAAAACATTGGCTCTGACAGCCATCAGAGTCTCTCAAATAACTATAGTTACTCCATCACCATTTCTCTGGAGTCCTTGCTAGTGCTCCACTTGAAATCCAGGTGAGCACATTTCCAAGAGTGGAGTGTACAATTTTATAGCGATCTATACTGGACCTATGTTGCTCTACTCTTATTCAGCAGAAAGAGGTTAAATATTGCCCATCTCATTCAGCTGGATTTTGTGTGTAAAGTAAAGGCAGATTTATTTCTGATACTGAAATGTAAGCATACATAGATAGGGGGCAGAGTGATATGCCATACTCTTCCCTCCAAATATACAAATTGATTCTCCAACATATGAAATACACTTCTCTCTCTTACTGGCACATAGGAAGAGTATATGCAGTTTCCTGGATTGAGGAGCCAACTCCTGGAAAGTCATAACAAACTGGCTGCCAAATTCAGCTCGAGAAAGCTCCTGCAGGGCATTTCCTTGGCTGTAAATCTCATACTCCAGGCATAATGTCCTATTGGGATATGGAATTGCTAGTAAAAATCCCATTAACCAAAGCAGAAAATGTAGGCTTTGGCCAATATTTTTCTGCTTATTACTCTTTACCATTTCCCCAAGGTTAGAGGAAGTTTTCCTTTGTGAAAAGGAAGAGGGAATGGCTTGAACAACAGAAAGTGACATATAGCGATACCTTGTCTTACGAACTTAATTGGTTCCAGGACGAGGTTCGTAAGGTGAAAAGTTCATAAAATGAAACAATGTTTCCCATAGGAATCAATGAAAAAGCAATTAATGCGTGCAAGCCCAAAATTCATCCCTTTTGCCAGCCGAAGCGCTCATTTTTGTGCTGCTGGGATTCCCCTGAGGCTCCCCTCCATGGAAAACCCCACCTCTTGACTTCCGCGTTTTTGCGATGCTGCAGGGAAATCCCAGCAGGGGAATCCCAGCATCACAAAAACAAACAGGCGGTTCGCTGGCAACGGAAGTCCATAGGTGGGGTTTCCCAGTGAGGGAAGCCTCAGTGTAATCACAGCATTTGCGATGAGGAGATGGGAAGCTTATTTCAAATTGGGCCCAATTAATGGATTTAAGGACTCTTTTCAAATTGTTGTGTTCTGTGACAGTGTTTCTCAACCTTAGCAACTCTAAGGTACGCACACCTCAAAAATTCAACATACCTTAAAGTTGTCAAGGTTGAGAAACACTGTTGCATGAGAAAACTTTGTAGGTTTTCTTCCCAATGTGCAGTTTCTTCTTTAGTTTGACTTTGTTGGAGTTTAATATGTTGTATGTTAAAAGAAAAATTACTTTTTAATATATGACATCCATATAGGTTTTGAGCATTTGTATTTACACGGAAATAAACTCATGGCTTTCCAATCCAATTTTGGGCAACTATGAACAAGGAAGGGAGTTTTAAACTAGTTTTTTCAGGCTGCTTATTTTCTCAAGGACAATGACTCCACAGGAAACGATTAAATTCTTATTGCCATCTTGTGTTTTGCTTTTGATGGGGCATACTATCCTTACTTTTGCCTAAAAAAAATAACCTTAATGTTATATAATAAATGTAAAAGACAGGCTAACTCTCAGACACATTTCCTGGTTTATGTTAAATGCCTGGCCAAAAATCTTTCTAAATGTTTTTCACCAGACAACTAACTTTTCCTACAGTGTACAAGCAAGTAACAAATAGCTTTTTTCAAAGCATCATTTAACATGTGTTTAGGTTGATAGTGCCATGACATCATTTAGAGTGCAGGCACAAACAGTAAAATAATTTCTTTACTTCCATGATGTCATTGATGAAATTGATTGCTCTACAAAGTCACTAGTGAGAAAGGAGAATCATTATTTTGCATAATTGGAGTTTGATGTCTGCGTAAGTAGCATTTCTTCCCCAAGCAAAGATGGTAAGCATCTCATGTATCTCCAGTTCCAAGATTGGGGGTAATTAATCTGAAAGATGCATATCTCTTACAACGTCAGGCACAAAAGACCAGATCCACATGTGAAGGTTCAATTAAGCTGATTTATTGCTAAAGATCTCTGCATAGGAACCTTTTCATCTTACAGTCAACACCTGATTAGAGTCAAATAAGGATCAGCATCACTGAAGGAGGGACTTGGTTTACTTGTGGCTACTTAGGGATTCTAGACTGATCCCTGTTTTCAACTCTCCAGGTTCAGCTTTTGCTTACATCCAATCGCTGAAAAGATTCAGGAGAGAAATTTGTGATTGTGTCAGAGTATGGAACTAAGTTTAAAATTAGTTCCATCATTGTTTGTTTGTTTGTTTGTTTATTTATTTGTTTGTTTGTTTGTTTGTATGCCGCCCCTCTCCGTAGACACGGGGCGGCTAACAACAATAATAAAAACAGCATGTAAATCCAATACTACAACAACTAAAAAACCTTTATTTTAAAACCAATCATACCTACAAGCAAACATACCATGCATAAATTGTAAAGGCCTAGGGGGAAAGAGTATCTCAGTTCCCCCATGCCTGATGGCAGAGGTGGGTTTTAAGGAGCTTACGAAAGGCGAGGAAGGTGCGGGCAATTCTAATCTCCGGGGGAAGTTGGTTCCAGAGGGCCGGGGCCGCCACAGAGAAGGCTCTTCCCCTGGGCCCCGGCAAATGACATTGTTTAGTTGATGGGACCCGGAGAAGGCCCACTCTGTGGGACATAACTGGTCACTGGGATTCGTGCAGCAGAAGGCGGTCCCTGAGATAATCTGGTCCGGTGCCATGGAGGGCTTTATAGGTCATAACCAACACTTTGAATTGTGACCAGAAACTGATCGGCAACCAATGCAGACTGCGGTGTGTTGGTGTTATATGGGCATTTTTGGGAAAGCCCATGATTGCTCTCGCAGCTGCATTCTATTCTATTAAAAATAACCATAGAATGTGATAGAAATAATTTTACTTATTTTATCAAATGTAGCTGAATACAGAACACAGCTGTTGGATAGGTTTTCAGAAAGGAAGAAATCAGTAAAAGAGAAAAGGTTGCACTGGGTTCAATGTAGCTGAATACAGAACACCCAACAGACTCTGAGAGGATTACAGAAAAGAATATGGTACTTCTTAAGTGCTTGAAATAAGCTTTGGAGATAACTGAAAAATCTGAAGAGAGTTTGGACTTTGTCATTAATTTACTCATAGCAATGAAATAAGGTACAATTTGACATTGAAAATCTCAACTGTTTTTATATTAAATTAAAAATGACTTGACTTGGAAATCTAGGTGACTTTTTTACTTGGCTTACTTTGTATTTTTAAAAAGTATATCAAACTAAATTGTTGATATGCAGAGTTTCAATATGCATAATTGTACTGTTTGTTTGCTACACTGTCAAATAATCTGTCATATTGATTGATTATGTGCCATCGAGTCATTTTCAACTCCTAATAACTATATAGATAGATTTTATCCATGATAAAATCAGTCATATGTATATATAAAAATCATAATAGTGTAAAACTAATATAACAATTTAAGACAGCTTTAAAAATATGTAAAGCACACACAGGATTTGCTTTTTATTATAAACATTTATATGCATTTAAAATATCCACAATCTTAACTGAATTTTTTAGATTGCCTAGAAAATTTGCCAAGAAAATTTGGCATGCATTTTTCTTCTTGAATTTCTTTCATCATTTTCGTAAAATACAGACTATTTTTTGCCTTCATGTGTTTAAAGGGAAATGTTTGCTGTTTCAGACATTTGTTTTATTTGTAGCCAGGAATTGCTCTATTGGGTTTCATCAGCTTTCTATTGTTTGTGATCACTTTTCAAATAAAATTTATGTTGTGTTTTTCTTGTTTGGACTCTTGTGAATATATCTATAGTCAAGCATGCTAATCAGCAATGTATATGAAGCTCTTCAGCATCAAATTTAAGGTACTAACTTGAGAAACCAATTGCAGAGAACTCACAGCCTAAAAGAGTGTGGTAGCACAGTGGGTAGATGCAGTATTGCAGGTTAATTTTTTCCACTGCCAGCAATTTGATTCTCACTGGCTTGATTGTTGGGGGCAATATGCTTACTCTGTAAACTGATTAGAAAGAGATGTAAAGTACTATGAAATAATATCTAAGTCTAAGTGCCATTGCCATTGCTTATTGAATGTCTTTCTGAAATGCGAAGCAAAACATCCCAGGGATAGAGCAAAAGGTAGACCTGGACATAAAGAAGCAGTCAATCACACAAGAAATTCCACAAAAGTAGCGTTAAATTTCTACAGGACTGGTCATCTGAAAATTACATTCATTTTGGAAAAGACCTTACAAATTAAAAAAAAAAGATAAATGAGAAAAGCTGGGAGAGGAAAGAGCAGAATACAGTAATGCAAAATGACATAAAAACAAGAACATTACTTTGTAAAGGAGACGTTTTTCCTGCTTGAAAAGCTTCAGTTCTTCCAAAAGAATGAAGCAGTCAGCACTTCTAGAGTTTACAAAATAAATTCCTAGTGCTATGCCCAGTAGCGCTGTTATAATTAGGGGCTTATTCCTAATAAACCACACATTCCAGCAGCATTTAAATAGCGTACTGTAGCCTATTGCATACATGAAATTACTATTGGCAACAACAAGAGAAATGTGAAGTATGTTTCCATCTTCTTCATGTGGGTTGGCTCTTCTTTCGTTTAAATGAAAAACACAATGTTTGTACTATCACTGTACAGTAATTCTGGTGACATGTTGAAATGCATTTTAAGATTGAAAAATAATATCAGTAAAACGTTAAAAAGTGTATCACATTCACTAATACTTGATTGAAAGAGTCTGAATATCAGAGAGAAATTTTTGTGAGTATATTAGATTGTTCTATAATATTAGCCTGTCAGATCTGGTCGTCCTGAAAATGAGCAATCTCTAAAACACAATTGTAATTTTCAAAGAACCTACCTCATCCATTTGATTTTTGGAAATGGTACAAAGTCAATAACATTGTTTTTGTGCTCCGCAAGGGAGGAAAAGCACATTAAAATAATGTTGAGGGCCTGGATGAAATTAGAAACAAATTTTGGTTGTATTTCACTCTGCTGTGCCTATAATTCAGCACAACTTAGTTTATAGGAATAGCCAGGGGCATCCAAATATTTGGCAAAGATTGGTGCCAAACTATTCCTCCTTTGAAGGATATTTTCCAACTATTCCTTAGGATGTTTTCTTTCCCGTCTTTGTTCATAGGTTAGGAAAGAGGGGTGACATTCATTCAGCTTGCATTCTCTTCATAGCAAATTTTATTCTTTATCCTTCAAGATGTTGCATGCTGTTTACTTCACTATTCATTCATGTGTACATGTGTTCAATAAATTCATGATTATATAGTAAACTTATATCTATTTTTAGTCAGAAATAAGACTTCCTATAGATTTTCAGGCCTGATTTTCAGGCATTTTTGCATGGCCAGCTGTTAGTTTATACAGAAACAGTTGATTTAGAAGTAAGTACCACTTTGAGGAACTTGTAGAAGAAAAATTTCTACATAGTGAAGATTTATAGTTGTTTCTGGGGAATGATGGTTAACTCATTTATTCAACCTATTGATTGAAAATAATTATATTTATATGATCAACATACTAAAATTATTCTCATTTATTAAATAACTACATTCATATCCGGATCTAGAGTGGCACAATGCTCAGCAATTTAAGATCCTAAGCTTATCAGTTGCAAACTTAACAGCCTGGGTTCCAGGACCTGAACATTGCCTGATAGGGTGAACTTCCACTACTTGTCCCAGCTCATGCCACCCTAGCAGATCTAAAACATGCAAATAACAGTAGGCTATTAAATACCGTTTTAGCAGGAAGGTTACTGCATTCCCTATTTTCATGCTGGCCATGAAAGATTTAAACCTTGGAAGCTTTATGTCTTGATATTCTGTCCCCTGTTGTTCTGCCGGCGTGTCTCAACCACCCGTAATTACAGGGTAATTAGTCCAGGAAGACACACACCACACGATAAAAGGAAAAGCGAAAAGTTTTTATAAACAGAAAAACAGAAACAGCCCCCTTTTTAAATGTCAAAGGGATTTTCTGGTACACACAAGGCACAGGTTAAATGCAGTCCAATTGCTCACCCAATAACTGGGAAATTGAGTCCAATTCTAAAGTCCAGAGAGTCCACACACACAATCCTGAACAGCAAAAACCACGATCTTGATGAAACAATGAATCAGATAAACTGCCATGAGGCTAAAACACCAGGCTGCACTTTTATCTGTAGCACTAATTACAGCAGCCCCACCCAACCACAGGTGGCCTCATTTTCTCTTGTAATAATCCTTCAGTTGTTGTCTCCTATGCATCACTCTATGCATGCGTGGATGTGTCATTAATTCTTGTTCAGAATCCAGGGATGATACAGATGACTAATCTCCTCCTGGGCTGTCTGCCAAACTCCCCTCTTCCCTGTCACTCACGCTTCCTTGGTAAGAAGAGACTTCGTCGGCAGATTCTACTGGGAGCAAAACAGGCCTGTGGCATGTGGATGTTTCCCCCACATCCACCTCCACATTCCTTGGGGCAGGAGCTGGGCCAGAGCTAACCACAACACCTGTCCTAATATTTCTTTTATTTTTTACTAGTACCATGCATATAATGTTTTGTGTTATTTTTTTCTTGTTACCAGTATCATGTATATGAATATTATTATATCTTTACATATCTCCAATATGTACTTGACAAAACAAATAAATAAATAAAATAATAATAAATATTTTGCCAAGAACAAAAAGCAATGAACATGTTGTGTTCTAATATTTTTTCCAGCGATTGGCTAAAAGTCAAACAGTAAGCTTCCAAGGCTCAGAGTGGATTTAAACCTCACTTCCCTGTTCCTCTAATCCAGGGATCCTCAAATTACGGCCTATAGGCTGTGTATGGCCCACTGAAGCCATTAATCTGGCCCTTGTAGGATCAAGAGGCTGTCCCACCCACATTGGCTGACCCACCCATCAGCTCCACCCTTTGACTGTATGCAGGCATTACATTAGCAAGCCTCCCAGGCTGGAACTGGAAGGTAAGGTCGCTTTTGTATGGGAAAGTACTTCTAGGGACTGGGGAGGCAAAAATGTGATGAACAGAGGCTGCCACGCCTCCCCTTTTTGCCCGAGAAAGTGCTTCTCGGGGCCAGGGAGGGAAACACATGATATGCGGAAGAATCCACACCTCCCTTTTGCCTGCTAGGAGCCAGGGAGGTGAATATGCGATGTGTTGGGGCATATCTTAGGGTCATTCTGCTGATATATAAGGGAGTAATGAAGAGACGTCACCTCTTTCTATCTTTCTTAAATGGTTGCCTGATAATAAAGCAACCAGATCCCACAGTCAAGCATTGAAAAGGGAGAAAAGACTTGTTATGATTGGAGTCTGAAGAGGTAGAGAAATTAGTATAAAAAACAGACTCGCCACTTATGTTCATTGTCTCTCGCAGTCTTATATCACAAATCTAAATTTCCTGAGAATTTCTCTCCGTTTCCAGGGAGAATTTAAGTGAGATTTTTCTGGACCACATTTCCCTGGCTCTCCTGTTGCTGAGCAAGCACTACTGCCTTGGAAGATGTGACATGTTTGTCTACTTTTGGACAGGCTCAGTAGGAATATCCAAAAGCTGCTGCTGAAAAATTGTACAGTTGGAAAGTTTAAACTTCCCATGACGATGCAGGGATGAATTAGTAGCTTGGAAGCCGCCAGCTGGATGTGGCCTAGTTTAGTTAATAGGCTTCTTTTAATAGGCTTCTACCTACTGAGAGCAGCCGAGAATCACAGAAGCTTAGAAGCAATTGATAATTGCCAAGTATTTTGTTCTTAGGATTACTAAACAAAAAACATCACAGCAGATAGCTTACCCATAAAAATAACAGATACAAAACTGGCATTAATAAACCCCATGGGACATACCAAAGTTACAGCTGTAACATAAGGACATAGCCTGTGACTAATTAATTCTGATTCTGATTCTGGGTTATTTGAAAGTCTCCCCCCCCCCCCATGATATACTTTATTATTCTCTAGTAAGTTTATTGTGTGGTTGTTCCAAATGCTGGGGTTCCAAAAGTATAATTGGCATCCCTCTTAGGAGGCTTAGAGGAGAGTGCAAGAAGGAACACTACAAAAAATTCCAAATGGGATTGGGTGTAGAGAGAAGGGATTTGAGGCAGTAAAGAAAAAGAGTCAGATGACTAAGAAAAAAGACATTGAAATGCAACTGGATAACGTAAAATCCTTGCTGTGCAAAAAAGCAGAATTAAATTATTATTATTCTGCATTGACAGCCAGATGTTACACTAGATTTAACATTTTTATTGTTTTTTAAAGACAAAAACAAAACACAATGACAACAAAAAACAAAATTTAGCATTGTTATAAAGTCCATCCCAAGGACTTGCGATAGCCAGATGTTATTTGATAGCACTCAAGTTATCGGCACAGGATGTAAGCTGTTCTGAGTAAGGCTGGCTTTTTCAATTGACCATTGATTGATTGATTGATTGATTGGTTGGTTGGTTGATTGATTTAGTCCAATACACAATACATATTGAAGAAAATAGACATGAAGTATTATATATAAAAAAAGATATAAAAATAGAGGAGAAGATATATGAAATGGAGAAAAGATATATGATATATGAGATAAGGAGAGACAATTGTACAGGGGACGGAAGGCACACTAGTGCACTTATGTACGCCCCTTACTGACCTTACAGTCAAGCTTGGAGCAATTAATATTAATTTTGAATTTGTTTCGTGCTCTTGTGTTGTTGCGGTTGAAGCTGAAGTAGTCATTGACAGGCAGGACGTGCAGCATATGATTTTGTGGGCAATACCTAGATCGTGGTTTAGGCATCATAGTTCTAAGCTTTCTAGACCTAGGATTGAAAGTCTGCTTTCGTAGAGCATTCTGTTTCGAGTGGAGGAGTGAAGGGCTCTTCTGGTGAAGTATCTTTGGACATTTTCTAGGGTGTTGATGTCCAAGATGTGGTAAGGGTTCCAGACAGATGATGATTTTGTCAATGCTCTTGGTGTCCAAGTGGTGCTTTCTTTTGCCACAAGCATTCTACTTCTATCTGCAGATCTTTGTATTTTGTGACTTGCTTCACTTTTTTTCTCTTCTCTTCTGCTCTCTCCAGATACTACCACTTCCTCTACTCACTTTTAGAGATGTCTAATAAATCTAATAAATCAGCAGGTATGTGTATCAACATCTTTAAAATGCATCTTTAAAAAAATAGTATGTGACTATTCATAGTTCTCCAGCTATGTGTGTACACTGAAGAAAGCAGCACCGTTATATCATTAATCAACTATTTCCTGTTTACAAATCTCTTTTTAATTGTCTAAAGGGAAGATGAGGAAAAAATGGTAATCCAGATGCTATATCCTTAAAAACGTTTCCAGAATATCACAAAAATGAAAACCACATTATTCAAAACATACTGCCCCCCAAAGCTAATTGGAATATCTGGATAAAAACTCAGTAGAATCAAATGTGAGCTGGAGTGTCTGTGCTAGCCAAAATAATGAAACATGCATTGACTCCTCAGTCTTTGATATTATCTTTGTCTGTGAAACATGGCTTAATGCATCCTACCCAGACTCCATTTGCAGCAGAGGCGGAATAATGACGCGGACACAGAGCTGGATTTAAAAGTGGGTCATTTTTATTAATTAAATTATAATTAATTTAATTCAACCTAACATGGACCCACAGAGGTCAACTGAATTACTTCCGGGGCGGAAATGACGACATAAAAACTTCCGGGGCAACATATGGGTGTAGCTCCATGCTGATCCAGGTGAAGGGGCCATGCCTTCACCTGTATCCCAGCCATGCCATGCATGTGGGAGGTCTCACCGTCCAATCCCTGAAAGGAGATTGAAATGGGTGGGACCCAAAGGCAGGTTCTCTCCAATTGCTCAGATCGATTTAAAGGCACCATGAGCCCTTGGAGAGAGTCTGCCAATCATCCCCAAAGATGCCCAACGGAGAACATGCAGTTGCTAAACACCTCCCAATTTCCGCCCCAACCTTCCACGGCCCCCCGACTCCCCCCCCCTCTATTTGCACCAGCTCACGCAGTGACCTCTGCAGGTCCTGTAAAAAAGATGGTGTTCCCCTGTTCTGACAGGTGAACGCCGTCAGCGCGGTAAAGTCATGGCTGATCAACAATGATATTGGGATGGGGAACCACTACCCCACCCCACTCTCTAACCAACTTGCCAATGGCCTTATTAACCTTTCTCCTGACCTTGTGAATGGCCCTAAGGGAAATGGCGTCCCTCCAAAATCTGTGGAAGGATTTCAGACCAGACCACTTGCGTGGCTGGCCAAACAAGGTGAAGAGCCGCAGGTCTTCGCGGGCCAGAGGGTGAGTCGCTGGCCGGGCATATTACAACAAGGAACTATCTTGTATCTCGTTATGACCGTAAATCCCGCAGAGGAGGCGGGGTAACTATATTTTACAAAAAATCTCTAAACATTAAAAACATCAAAGTTGTGCAGGATCTATTCCTCCCTGAAACTATTGTCTGTGATCTATCCCTAAATACCACAATTCGCTTCTTACTCTGCTACAGAGCTCCTGACTATGACATCGCACGTGCAAACAAATTATCAGCTCTACTAACATGAGCTACCCACTGCCTACACCCCATCATCTTCCTTGGTGACCTCAACCTATCACATATTAACTGTACATTAAATGAATGTAGCACCGAACCTATCCACTCTACTATATATAACACAGTCACCAGTCTGGGACTTGACCAACTAGTAAGTGGAAATACTAGATTAGATAACTGTCTAGATCTCATCTTCTGCAACAGCAAAAGTACAATATATGGCTTAGAAATAAAAGAAACTTTTTCCAACAGTGACCACAGCATGATAAACTTCAGTCTCAACCTAAGCCACACTAAGATCTACCCAAATAACAAGACTCCGAAATTCAACTTCAAAAAAGCGAACTACGAACTCATTGAATCTGGAACAATGCACAACCTATTATTTATCTCATATTTTGATGCAAAGATTATAATTTCTTTATCACTATTGGTAATCTAGTGATAAGGAAAGAAAACCTGGAAATACACATTGTAAGATAGAGGTTAGACAAGTCAATGGGGGAAAGTAAAAAGTGCAAATGAATTTTACCTATAGCAGGCCTGCTCCAACTTCCAACTTCTACATCTCCATTGTTTAAAGAAGTGGAGTTGATTTAGTTAGATATGTATGAAGCTCCATTAATTAATTATTAGAGCTGCTTCTCATGAAAAGCATACAGAGGTGAGGTCAATAACTGTTCATGTGCAGAAGTAATTACATTAATGTTGTTAGCGTCAATTGATGAACATAAAAATCTGAACTTTGTAACTAGGTGAAGGTGACAGATAGTCTAGAAAATATGTAGAACAGCACTTACATAGCAACAGAGAACGCAAAGGCATCTAGTAGGCTTTAAATCTTTGAAAGACTACACCAACTTCCATGAAACTTGTGCAATAGAAAAATTTGAATTGTTATTGTTGTACTAGTCTAGTGCAGCTATCCATCTCCATAGTGTCTTCCCCAAACCCCCAACACTTTACCCTTAGATTATCTATGGTTGACCTATCCAGATTCCTAAGAGGTCAGTAAGGGGCTAGTACAAGTGCACTAGAGTGCCTTCCGCCCCCTGTCCTATTGCTCTCCTATATCTCCTATACCTTTCTTCTATTCCTATATCTCTTCTTCTATTCTTTCATTGATATGTTCTATTACTATATCTTCTTTTCTATTATTTCTTAGATATATTTTACTATGAATATCTCCTCTAAAACCTTCGTCATGTATTTTACTATGTGTATATAGATATATACCCACTAAAACCCTCATTGTGTATTGGACAAAATAAATGAATAAAAATAAATAAAAGGAAGGCAGAGGAGAAAGAGGGCAAATATTTATTTATTTTCTACCTTCATTATTTTTACAAATCACTCAAGGCAGCAAACATATCCACCACAGTCTTTTCCTCTTGTTTCTCCCACAACAGTTGAGCTGAGTTGGGTGGAGGGAGAGTGACTGGCCCATGTGATTTTGCTTGGCTTTCATGGCCAAGGCAGGATTTGGACCCAAGGTCTCTTGCTTTCTAGCCTCGTGCCTTAACCACTAGTCCAAACTGGCTGTAGTTTAACTAGTAGTAACAATAACAAAATAGTAATAACAATAACTAGTAATAATGGTAATAATAGTAATAACAATAACTAGTAATAATGGTAATAATAGTAATAACAATAACTAGTAATAATGGTAATAATAGTAATAACAATAACTAGTAACTAGTAATAACAATAACAAAAACAGTTTCTATTCTTTCTGAATCAGGTATTTCTCTCCCCCCCCCTCCCAGGAAATCCCTATTGTATATTAATATTGATTTTAATGGAAATTGTAGTACACACAATGCTTTTGCAGACCTATTCAAGCTCTTGCATATTTACTAAAATGATTAGCAGGGGGGGAAAACCCTGCACGTAAACTAAACAACCTAAATCAATGGGGACATTGTTTGAGAATAATTCACTTAAGTTGCTCGGTTTATATTCATGTGAAACAATATAGTATGAGAGGGGAAGGAAATTAGAAGATGCAGTTTGCATCCATAACCTTATAGAATAACATAGAATTCTTTATTGGACACACAATAAAGAATTGTGATTGGACACACAAGGAATTTGTCTTTGGTGCTTATGCTCTCAGTATACATTTAAAAATATATACATTTGTCAAAAATCATGAGGTACAACACTTAATTATTGCCATAGAGTTCAAATAAGTTATTAGGAAATAATCAATATTAATATAAATTGTAAGGATACAAGCAACAAATTACAGTCATACAGTCATAAGTGGGAAGAGATGGGTGATAAGATTGATGAGAAAAACTAATGATAATCTTAGAATAGAATAGTAAATAATTCTTTATTGGCCAAATGTGATTATACACACAAGGAATTTGTCTTGGTGCATACGCTCTCAGTATACGTAAAAGAAAATATAGATTTGTCAAGAATCATGTGGTACAGCACTTAATGATTGTCATAGGGGTCAAATAAGCAATGAAGAAACAATCAATATTAATAAAAATCTTAGGATACAAGCAACAAGTTACAGTCATAGTCTTGAGTGGGAGGAAATGGGTGATAGGAATGATGAGAAAAAACTAGTAGAAATAGAAGTGCAGACTTAGTAAGAAGTTTGAGAGTTGTGAGGGCATTATTTGTTTAGCAGGGTGATGGCATTCGGGGGGAAAACTATTCTTGTGTCTAGCGACGTTTTGAGGGTAGGAGTTGAAACAATTTATGTGCAGGATGCGAAGGGTCCATGAATGTTGTCATGGCCCTTTTATCAAGTTGTAAGAGTTTAAAAAGCAACTTGGCATCATCTCAGTATTAATCTTAGCCAGTGAAATGTTGCAATAAGTCTGCATTTAAGCTTTTGTCATTTGGAGGGAGATTTCCTTTTCCTCTATAACATAAGCACAAATACATTATTCTATGGAGCACTATAACCTACAAACCCAAATGAGTCATACATTTTCTCATATCTATTGTTCTTCTGGGTTAGTCATAACAAGTTTTCTGTACAGTGGTACCTCTACTTAAGAACTTAATTCATTCCGTGACAAGGTTCTTAAGTAGAAACAATTTTTCCCATAGGAATCAATGTAAAAGCAAATAATGCGTGCAAAACCATTAGGAAAGAAATAAAAGCTTGGAATTTGGGGGGGAGGAGGAGGAGGAAGAAGAAGAGGAGGCGGAGGACAGTCACTGCCAAAGGAAGATCGTGTGAGGGGAATCAAAAAAACCCAAAACTTTAAAGCTAAAAAAAAAAGAGGGACTCTGAGGCGGCGAGGAGGAGCACGCGCCTCCCATACACCTGGCAGGAGTCTGCCGCCCATACAATGGCTGCTGCTTCTACCTGCTGCCTCTTCCTTCCCATGCTGAAGGGCTCCCCTCTCCTCTTGCTCGCTTGCTTTTTGTAGCCTTTCCTTCGCTGTGGTGACTCCTTGGCTGCCCAGAGCGAAGGGAGCATTTTTTTTCTCTGGGCACTGGAAGAGGTTTATTCCCTCTCCAAGCACCAGAGAAAGGAAAATGCTTTGTTCGCTCTGCACTAAAGTGCCCAGAAAAGCCCAAGATGGCTGGGATTAAAGGGGGAATGGCAGGAAACTGGCCAGGCTTTCGTACCACTTTCAAATTTCCTGGGAAATTTTTCCAGGCTTGGGTTCTTAAGTAGAAAATGGTTCTTAAGAAGAGGCAAAAAAATCTTAAGTAGAAGTGTTCTTAAATAGAGGTACCACTATATATCCGAAATTTTTAAAAGTTACTTAGCAGAAGGAAGTCTTTGAAAAATACTTTATTTATTTACAAGAATAATTAAAAACAGGGAGGGGGATTGGGGGGAGGGAGGACAGAATGAAAGGATGGGGGTAGGATAGGGTAGGGGGGGAGAATTCAAAAACAAAACATATTATAATAAAATTGTAATACAAGTGAGTTATAGTACACGAGTGTTTTAGAAAAAAAAACGTAATAACTCTTATTTTCTTAATCTTACTATTTAAGTAACTCAAATATAGTATTCCTTAGTATACATATATTGACATTAAAGTTTTAGTTATAAAGAGGTGGAATAAAGAAAAAGAGAAGGAGAGAAAAGAAAAGAAAAAAGGAATATATAAAAAAAAGAAATGGAAGAAAGAAAGAGAGAAGAGTCTGCATTTAATGCAGACGTTTTTATGGACGACTTTTGTTTAATTGTGGGGTGGGGAGTATGTGGGTGATATGATGGGTGTGTATAAAGATTGATTATTTTGAAAGTAGTCAGTATGTTTGTAATGTGTATTAAGTTAGTTAGAAAACAGATAAAAAGAGGTTTGATATATTTTCTTGTTGCAAATTTGATTAGTTTTTGGTGCTTCTTTTCTAATTTATTTTAATATTAATTTAAGTGTTGAAGGTAGTTTTGGGTATGATAATGTGTAAGCTTTACATTAAAAATTTTTTGTATTTTTTCTGAGAAACCCATTTATACCAACTTTCCCATGCTTCGTAATATTCTGAGTCATTTTTGTTTTGTGCTTCCATTGCTATTTTGGACATTTCAGCACATTCGTTAATTTTCGTAATTATTGTAAAGAAAGAGGGTACTTGGTCTGATTTCCAGAGAGAGGCATATGATATTCTGGCAGCAGTTATTATTTGTAGTATAAGGTATTTTTCTGTCTTAGTAAGATTTTGTCTGAATATCCCCAAAAGATAGAGCTCAGGTTTGAGTGGTAATTTGATTGACATGACTTGGTCGATTAGGGATTGAATTGTTGTCCAGTATTTTTGTGCAATTGGGCATGTCCACCATGTGTGGTAGTAGGTTCCAGGTTTGATCTTGCACTTCCAGCAGGTCGGTGAGAAGTTGGGAAACATTTTGGATATTCTTGCTGGGGGCAAATGCCAACGATAAAACATTTTAATTTGGTTCTCCTTATAGGACATTGCAGTTGTCATTTTATAATTTGATGTCCATGTTTTCTCCCATTCAATTAAGTTAATCGTATATCCAAAATTCTGAGCCCAAGCTATCATACAACATTTCACTTGCTCTTCAGGATTTTCTTGAATTAGTAAGTAGTTGTACAATTTTGAAATCATTTTTGTAGAAGGGCCAAAAAGAATCGTGTCTATTACATTATTATTTTGAAATCCAAATTGCTTTTTGTGTTGTTCATATTTTAGTTTAATTTGTAAATATGTTAACCAGTCTATATTAATTCCTTGATTATTCAATTGTTGTTTAGAAATAAGAGCGTCTGATTCATCAAGTAGTTGTTGGTATCTCAGAGTTTTGGAGTACGAGAAAAGATTGGGAAAAGTTATTATTTCATTGGGGGATATCCATTTTGGTATTGAGGTGTAGTAATTTTTTTTTATAGTAAACCAGATTGTTATTAGTGTTTTACGTAAGTAATGATTTTTAAAGTATTTGGGTATTTTGTGGTAGTCTGCTGTCAAGAAAGTATGCCACCCAGCAAGAAGATCAAATCCTTCCAGAGTTAAGAGTCTTGTGTTTTGGAATGTAATCCAATTTTTAATCATAGTTAAAATGGTAGCTTGATAATACATGTAAAAATTTGGAAGTCCAAGTCCACCCCTGGATCTAAGATCTTGAAGGTTTTTCAATTTTATTCTGGCCTTCTTCTTGGTCCAAATAAACTTCTTTACTTGTTTGTGAAGAATATTAAAAAAGGTTTTATTCAAATTTATTGGAGCAACCTGAAATAGGTAAAGAAACCTTGGAAGAATGTTTGATTTTATGGCAGCTATTTTTCCCATAATAGATAAGTTTAATTTTGACCATCTGTTAAGATCTTGTTGTATTTCTTTAGCTAATCGTTCATAATTGTCTTTTTTGATCGTAGCATAATTCGAAGTCATCCAAATTCCTAAATATTTAATTTTTTTTGTGGTCTTTATTTTAATTAATTCTTCCAAGGTAAGTATCTCTTTTGGTATCATATTTTTTGTCAAAATTTGTGTTTTGTTTTTATTGATTTGTAGGCCAGATATTTCACCAAATTTATAAATTTCGTCAAATAGAATGGGTGCTGTTCGAATTGGATCTTGTAGGATGAATACAATGTCATCCGCAAAGGCCTGCAGTTTGTAATGTTCTTTTTTAATCATAATACCGTGAATTTGTGAGTTGTTTCTTATAGTCTTGAGAAAGGTCTCGATGGCCAGAATAAAAATAAGTGGGGACAGAGGACATCCTTGGCGTACACCCTTAGTTATAGTGATTGTGTTAGTGATATCATTGTTAAAAAGAATTTTGACCGATTGAATAGAGTAAATAGTTTTGATTAGATTGAAAAATTTGGAGCCAAAATTCATGAATTTAATTTGATTTATAAGATAATGCCATTGAAGACTATCAAAAGCTTTTTTGAGATCCATAAATATTAATGCAGCTGCTTTATCATAGTTTTTGTCATAGTATTCCAAGGCATTTAATATAGTTCTTGTGTTTGTGGAAATATTTCTTCCCGGAAGGAATCCGTTTTGGTCGGAATGAATAATTTTGTTTAATATATTTTTTAATCTGTCCGCAATTATTGATGCAAATATTTTATAATCAGTATTAAGTAATGCAATCGGTCTATAATTCTCCAAATGGTGTCTGTTTTCAATGTCTTTAGGAATAAGGGTTATATAGGATTCAAACCAGGACGCGGGCAGTTTTGCATGTGAGAGCGCATTGTTATAGATGTCTAAGAGTATGGGAGCCATTATATCCATATGAAATTTATAGAATTCAGATGGGATTCCGTCTGGTCCTGGGGTTTTATTGTTTTTTTGTTTGTTTATTGCAGCCTCAATATCCGAAATAGAAATTGGTTTGTTTAGAAGAGTTCTTTGGTCATCTGTTATCATAGTTGTTTGTTCATTTGTTTGTAAATATTTTGATATTAAATCGGCATCCAAATTTGAGACTTGGTAGAGTTGTTGATAAAAATTTTGAATAATTTGTTTTTTTTTCGGAATTGGTCGTTTTCAGTTGTCCAAAAGGATCAACTAAAGTATCTATGTTTCTATCGGATTTTTGATGAGCTAATTTAAGAGAAAGCCAACGTCCTGGTTTATTGGCCGCTTCAAAATATGTTTGTTTCGCATTTTTAACCTTTTGGGCAATATGTTGTTGTGTTATTAAATTTATTTGATGTTTGATCGTATTTATTTCTAATAGGGTTATGTTATTTTTAGGATCATTGCAGAGTAGCTTTTCTGCTTCTTGAAGAGAGATGTTTAGTTTTTGAAGTTGTGCATATTTTTCTTTGTTTTTGTTTGCTGTATATGAGATGTACACACCGCGTATATATGCTTTAGTGGCGTCCCATGCTATTTCGTTGGGTATCTCGCCATTAAAGTTAATTTGAATGAAAGGGGGGATATCATTCTGTATTTTATGTTGAAATTGTTTTTGGTTTATCACTGTTGAGTACATTGACCATCTATGCGGAATATTGTAAGTGTTGTCTTTTATTGTAAGTAGGAGGGGATTGTGGTCTGCCCAAGTTGCATTGAGTATTTGAACATCAATTATTTGATTTATTATTTCTATATTAGACCAAGCCATGTCAATACGTGAGCATGTTCGATGGGGGGGAGAAAAAAAGGTATATTGTGTAGATTTAGGGTGAAAGTATCTCCAAATGTCTTTTAAGGCATATTCATAGATTATTTGTTGAAAGGTAGAGGGAATGATGTTGCGAGTACGACACTTGGAGTTACCTTTATAATCCTTGTTTACATCAACTATTGCATTGAAGTCTCCAATTATCACGAAATTGTTAAGATCTAATTCTAATATTTTTTGTGTAAATTTTTAAAATAGGGAGATTGTCTAACAGATGGTGCATATATTGATATTATATTTATTGTTCTTTTATTTTGTAAGGTTATTTGCACAATTAGTAATTGACCATTTTCATCGTTATATATTAATGTTGGGGAATAAATTTTTTTAACATATAAAACTATACCTCTCTTTTTTTCGGGGGCGGAAGCACAAAAGAATTCAAACTCAGATTTGATTTTAAAGTTGGGGATAACTAAAAGAGTGGTATCTTCATTTTTAATGTGGGTTTCTTGTAGTGAAATTACATCATAGTTGTTTTCAAATAGTTTATGGAATATTTTTTGTCTCTTTTTATATGAGTTCAGACCATTTATATTTGTTGAGAGTAGTGTAATTTGGGGTTGTTTATTGTTGTAGTGTTGGTTCTTTAGATTTCTCCTTTCTTGCCTCAGCTCTTGCCCGGGTAACTGGTCCATGTTTGCTTGACTCGCCATTCTGAATTTGTAATTCTTGATCATTGTTTGTCTGATTGTCATCAAAGGTAGGTTCTTCATTTCGGGGAGTGTCTCTACTGTCGAATTCCTTAAGGGCCGATTGATCCATCTTCAAGATGTGGGCGTAGAAGTCTCTTGCATCTTCGGGAGTGGAAATTTTATATTTTTTGTCCAGAAGCGTGACCGTCATTCCCTCTGGTATCATCCACCTAAACTGTATAGATTCTCTATTTAATTTGGTGGCTAGCGTTTGATAGGGTTTGCGTTTCTCCCTTACTCGCTTTGGAATTTGGCGTAGTATTACTATATCTCGACCTTGGTGAGAAGTTGGATTATCCTTGGAGGCATTGTAAATTTCGTCTCTGAATTTTCTTTTGAGGAAACGTACATGGACCTCTCGTGGGAGTCTGTTCCGTCTAGCATATGAAGTTGTAAGCCGGTATACCTCGTCCATTTGTGCTAAAATTTTGTCCGTTGATTTATCAATGATTTTAGCTATTATTGTCGCCACCGTGTGAGGAAGGTCTTGTTGATCAGTTTCTGTAATATTTTGAAAACGCAAAAAAAAGGCTGATTTCTCGAGCTCCAGGTTCATAAGGGACTCTTCCAGGGATTTGTTGGTGTATTCTGCCTTCGCTTCTGAAAATTGGAATTTGGTGTCCATCCTGTTGGTTAATTCTTCAATATTATTTATTTTTTCTGTATTCTTGGTAATTGTTTCACAAACAACATCCATTTGGTCTTCCAATTTGGTCGTTCGCTCCTCAAGATGACCCGCATGATCTTGAATCTTCTTGATGTCCTGCTTCATTTCTCCCATCGTTCCTTTAATAGACTCAAAATTAATATCTAATGTGTCTTGCATTTTGTTCATCTTCTCCAGTAAGGCGTTTAGTGATATATTGGGAATTTCCTGTGTTTGTTGTTGGAGAGATGTTTTGTCTGACAAGTCAGTTGAACGTTGCTGAGTTGGATTTGGTGTTGCAGGCTGGTTGGGGTTTTTCTTCCAAGATTTCATAAGGGTTGGTTGATTTGAGGCAGACATTTTTATATTTTTATATTAAGGAGAGGTCGTTAGAGCAATATATAAATAATGTAGTAAAAGGATTTATGTAGTGTAAAGAAATGTATGTAATGTATATGTAGTATCTATGTAATATGTAATATGTAATATGTATGTAATGTTGTCGGAAGTAGTGAGGTTAAAGTGATTAAGGTGGTATAGAAAGTTGCAGTTTATGTAGTAAAGGTTCTTTTGTTTTTTGGTTTTTGTTAAGATACAATTAGTAAAGAGTTGTTAAGAGAATATCAGAATTTGAATTTAAATTTGTTTCACTTAAGAAGTAACAAGAAAAGGACAATTTATATTTAAGATTCAGGTTATCAATAGAATAGCATTTGAATCAATATGTTTCCAGTAATAATATCACAATTTATGGAAAGGAAAAGGAAGGAGAGAGAAAGTGGGAAAAAGTAATAATTCAGTAGTACAATTATTCGGTATTCAATATAAGGGGAAAGTCAATCAATCAATCCGGGGGTTATTCTATTAAGGGTTTAAATCAGTTAAATCAGTTAAGTTGATTAAATCCAATAAATCTTAAAACATTGAATTACTATAAGTTACTATAAGTTGTAGAATCAAAAAGAAATCCAGTTACTATCTGGTATTTAAAGTTAATTAAGGATAAGTAATAATAAAGTCTAAAGTCTAAAGTTTAATGTTAATATACAGTAAAACTATCAACTCAAAGTAATCTATCGGTATGTTCTACCTAAATATAGCACAATCTATCTTAATGTAATATAATATAATTTAATCTATATAAATAGTTCAATTGCTAGAGTAAATATTACAATATTTTATGAATTACAGAATTGGGTAAGGGGTTTTTGTCAATGTATATAGTCCAAAAATATCAAAATAAAATTTAAATAACTTAGAAGAAGTTCAATCCCAATCGATCCAAATCCAAGAGTTCTTAGTTCAGCAATATGGTGTTATTAAATTGATCAAGTTCGGTACAGTTCGGTTTCGTTATCAAAGAGTAAGGTCAATGATTTGTTTGCAGTTAATGAAGTAAATTTTAGTGACGCAGTTCCAGAGAGAAAAAAAGGGGGAGAGAGAGTAAAGGGTTAACAAGTTGTCCAGAGTTCCGGGTCAGTAAACATCCGATATTCAAGTGTCCTAGTATCAAAGTGTCCAAATTCAATTTCCAAATATCCAAAAGTATCCAAAAGTAATCCAATATGTGCAAAATTGTCCAAAAGAAAAAAGGTAGTAGTAGTAAAAAGTGAAAAAAGGCAAAAATATCTATGTATGAAATTCAAAAGTAAACAAACTTTATTTATTTATTATTAAACTAGAAAAATAAAAGTTAAGGCAAAAAAGGGTATGGAAGGGAAAGGAAGGGTAAGTGGTAGGTAGAAAAAAAAATAGGGTCGGAGTTTTCCGGTTGCTGTTTTAAGTCTTATCTGCTTTACTTTTTTTTTTTTTCCAACTAGTCAAGGTGTTATTTCAAAGACAAATAGCAAAAAAGTTGTTGCGGGGGGTTTAAACTTTCTCCTACCTTCAAAGCACGTTACTTAAACCTTCTCTCCTTGCGAAAATTTAAAGTATAGATGATAGTTTTAAGGCAAGTCAAAATCTCAGATAGACGTGGCGAAAATTCATTCTAAAAACCTTCAAGTAAAATCCGCCGAGTCATCGTCGCCATCTTTGCCAGGGGGCTCGTAACACTCACAGATCGAAGTCGCCGCCTCTCACTCTTCAGGCTCAGAAAAAGAGTCGTGATGTCCCTTTCGCAAGGAGTAATCCAACACGTATGCCACAAATCCAAAAACCGTCCTCAGTCCTTCTGCAGCAAGCAATAACACCCCCAAAGGTATTTGTCGTTACCGCGGCTTCCAAGATAAAGCAGAGCGCAGCGCTTCCGGATCAGCAAAAAAAAAGCTGATCTCTTTGGTTGATGATTTGGGGGATCTCCCGTCCCCCGGGGGGGGTCCGCCGAACGCCCCCGGGTACACGCAAACTTCCCCTCAAAGACCTTGGGCTCTACGGGTCCGCGGTCACCCGATAGGGCAATCAAACAACGCAAAAGGCCAGATGTAACCCGGAGAACCGGGAAACACACAGCGACAGCACCGCACCACAACCGGAAGTAATAGTAATAACAATAACTAGTAATAATGGTAATAATAGTAATAACAATAACTAGTAACTAGTAATAACAATAACAAAAACAGTTTCTATTCTTTCTGAATCAGGTATTTCTCTCCCCCCCCCCCTCCCAGGAAATCCCTATTGTATATTAATATTGATTTTAATGGAAATTGTAGTACACACAATGCTTTTGCAGACCTATTCAAGCTCTTGCATATTTACTAAAATGATTAGCAGGGGGGGAAAACCCTGCACGTAAACTAAACAACCTAAATCAATGGGGACATTGTTTGAGAATAATTCACTTAAGTTGCTCGGTTTATATTCATGTGAAACAATATAGTATGAGAGGGGAAGGAAATTAGAAGATGCAGTTTGCATCCATAACCTTATAGAATAACATAGAATTCTTTATTGGACACACAATAAAGAATTGTGATTGGACACACAAGGAATTTGTCTTTGGTGCTTATGCTCTCAGTATACATTTAAAAATATATACATTTGTCAAAAATCATGAGGTACAACACTTAATTATTGCCATAGAGTTCAAATAAGTTATTAGGAAATAATCAATATTAATATAAATTGTAAGGATACAAGCAACAAATTACAGTCATACAGTCATAAGTGGGAAGAGATGGGTGATAAGATTGATGAGAAAAACTAATGATAATCTTAGAATAGAATAGTAAATAATTCTTTATTGGCCAAATGTGATTATACACACAAGGAATTTGTCTTGGTGCATACGCTCTCAGTATACGTAAAAGAAAATATAGATTTGTCAAGAATCATGTGGTACAGCACTTAATGATTGTCATAGGGGTCAAATAAGCAATGAAGAAACAATCAATATTAATAAAAATCTTAGGATACAAGCAACAAGTTACAGTCATAGTCTTGAGTGGGAGGAAATGGGTGATAGGAATGATGAGAAAAAACTAGTAGAAATAGAAGTGCAGACTTAGTAAGAAGTTTGAGAGTTGTGAGGGCATTATTTGTTTAGCAGGGTGATGGCATTCGGGGGGAAAACTATTCTTGTGTCTAGCGACGTTTTGAGGGTAGGAGTTGAAACAATTTATGTGCAGGATGCGAAGGGTCCATGAATGTTGTCATGGCCCTTTTATCAAGTTGTAAGAGTTTAAAAAGCAACTTGGCATCATCTCAGTATTAATCTTAGCCAGTGAAATGTTGCAATAAGTCTGCATTTAAGCTTTTGTCATTTGGAGGGAGATTTCCTTTTCCTCTATAACATAAGCACAAATACATTATTCTATGGAGCACTATAACCTACAAACCCAAATGAGTCATACATTTTCTCATATCTATTGTTCTTCTGGGTTAGTCATAACAAGTTTTCTGTACAGTGGTACCTCTACTTAAGAACTTAATTCATTCCGTGACAAGGTTCTTAAGTAGAAACAATTTTTCCCATAGGAATCAATGTAAAAGCAAATAATGCGTGCAAAACCATTAGGAAAGAAATAAAAGCTTGGAATTTGGGGGGGAGGAGGAGGAGGAAGAAGAAGAGGAGGCGGAGGACAGTCACTGCCAAAGGAAGATCGTGTGAGGGGAATCAAAAAAACCCAAAACTTTAAAGCTAAAAAAAAAAGAGGGACTCTGAGGCGGCGAGGAGGAGCACGCGCCTCCCATACACCTGGCAGGAGTCTGCCGCCCATACAATGGCTGCTGCTTCTACCTGCTGCCTCTTCCTTCCCATGCTGAAGGGCTCCCCTCTCCTCTTGCTCGCTTGCTTTTTGTAGCCTTTCCTTCGCTGTGGTGACTCCTTGGCTGCCCAGAGCGAAGGGAGCATTTTTTTTCTCTGGGCACTGGAAGAGGTTTATTCCCTCTCCAAGCACCAGAGAAAGGAAAATGCTTTGTTCGCTCTGCACTAAAGTGCCCAGAAAAGCCCAAGATGGCTGGGATTAAAGGGGGAATGGCAGGAAACTGGCCAGGCTTTCGTACCACTTTCAAATTTCCTGGGAAATTTTTCCAGGCTTGGGTTCTTAAGTAGAAAATGGTTCTTAAGAAGAGGCAAAAAAATCTTAAGTAGAAGTGTTCTTAAATAGAGGTACCACTATATATCCGAAATTTTTAAAAGTTACTTAGCAGAAGGAAGTCAAAGCAAATAGATTTTCTATGGTTGTTTCTTTTTTAAAGTGTTTAGGATATTTCATCAATCTTAACAACTAAATGGTGCTAAAGTGGAAATAACACAAAACATAAAGCCAAATACGTCTTATTGTAGAGCCAGAGGTCTGGGGCAGGTCTTGATGACACAAACATTTCAAAGTTACTTACTATTTCAAAAATACTAACAATCTTTCTAATAATAATTTTGTCAGATAAGACTGAAAGCTTACAGTTACAACCCTGTTCAAGGGAGCTAGAATTTGATTATTCTTAGAAGTTGTTTAGAGATTTGAAGACAATTGAACAAAATTGAATAGTTTTAATATACATGAGGCTTTATTGATTAGCCCATGGGTCATATCAAAGTGCAAAGTTCCAGAAACAAATGATTACTAAAATTTGATAAAATACAATTTAAAATGGAATTTGATAAAATACAATATAAAATGAAATTGGAATAAAATATGATTTAAAATGAAGTTGAAATAAAATACAGTCTAAAATGAATTTGAATAAAATACAATAATTTCAGATATAGATAAAATATTATAAAATTGTATTTCAGTGTTACCCCTGCAATCTACCCCAATCAGTCCCAACAATGCAGATCTCAACCGAACCATTTGTTTAAATATTGTGCTGTGTTAAATGTTATTTTAAAGAGCCAGGGTGGCGCAGCAGGTAGAGTGCTGTACTGTAGGCCACTGAAGCTGACTATAGATCTATAGGTCACAGGTTCAAATCTCATCACCGGCTCAAGGTTGACTCAGCCTTTCATCCTTCTGAGGTGGGTAAAATGAGGACCCGGATTGTGGGGGGATTGATGCTGGCTCTGTTAAAAAGTGCTATTGCTAACATGTTGTAAGCTGCCCTGAGTCTAAGGAGAAGGGCGGCATAAAAATCAATCAATCAATCAATCAAATAAACAAACAAACAAACAAACAAATAAATAAATAAATATTTTCAGGTTCTGGTCACAGATAAGGTAATTTGTTTTGATATGGGGATCTCAATCATAGTTCCCTCTAAGCTGAGCAGTGAGCAATCACTCACTTAAAAATCATCAACTCAAAGTTTTCCAAACCTGCCCAGAAGCCGAGAGGGAAAGAGTGAGAGGGAAGGAGAGAGAGAGGAAGAGAGGAAGAGAGGAAGAGAGAGAAACAGATAGAAAAAAGAGAGGAAGGAAAAGAGAAAGAAAAAGAATGGGAGTAAGGAAGAGAGAAAGAAAATCAAAATCTAGTTTGAAACTAGCTCAACTATTTAAGTGGCATTTTGATATTGGTAAAGTTGCCCTATTATGAGCTCACTGTTATAGACACACAGTACAGTATTTTATTTTGAAATTCTCTGAGGCAAAACAGGGTGGGTTTTTTATTTGTTTGTTTGTTTGTTTTTTTGTTGGTTTGTTTATTTATTTATTTATTATTTCTGTGCCGCCCAGTCCCAAAGGGACTGCCGCTCAGACACTATACTTTTCCACCCACCCACCCAAAAAATTAGAGGGAACACTGATCTCAATGTGTCATTTGTTTGATGTACAGACCAAGGTACCTGTCTCTCAACCTCTTATACAAGCAACAATCAAATAGGATGTGAGCCAGGTTTTCTACCTATGATGCTCCGCAAATGCAGAGACGCTCATTTTAGGGTATAGAATGGAATAGTTAAAATCAAGAACACTTCAGTAGAATTTATGTTAGTTTAAATGAGGAGTTGTTTATTCATTTCATGCAGCTAAAGATTTGGGTTCTTTCCAGCTATGCAGAGGGAAATTTTCTTATCGTATTAACTGTTACGTGACGAGTATTTTTATCAGGCTATCTGTGATTGAAAACATTTCTGCTATGAAAGCATTTTGCACATATGGTGGAAGTAAAGAAAGAGATTTCTCATCCCCTGTGTGACAGCCCTTTAAAACCATCATACTTGACATCCATACCTGCTCTTTATTTTTGAATTATTTATATTTTTATTTATCCATTCTAACTCCTATAGTAGATCTGGGGAATTTCAATCATTCCAAAGATGTGAGAAGTAGTTGAAGTACTATCAAGCTGATTGCAATGCTCAATAGCTTTGCTATAGTTTTATCACACAAGCAAGGGAATGCTTGCCAGTGCAAAAGATCATATCTTGTAAAGCAGAGTGGGGAACAGTGGTGGCATAAAGCCAGTTCTCTCTGGATTGCATGAACTGGTAGTGGAAACCGCAGGAGGCTCCGCCCACCTGCCATGATGTAATGTGCAAGTAGTGCACATGTGCAGAAGGCCATGCACATGAACAGATGCATGCACGTTCACAAACCAGTAAGGAAGGTAAGTGAATCCCACTTATGTGGGGAACATATGACCGGTTAGTTCTAGCTAAACTACTTTTCTTAAGGTTCTTCCACAGACCATTACTGAAGAATGTTGACAGAGTGGTACAGCAAACACTGGAACTACAATGTCTAGACACATCTGCCTGTAACTATTTTAGCATCTTGATAAAGATGTTAAAGAAGCAATTGTGTGGCATTTTTAAAAAAAAACTCACTTTGGAGTTAGAAAATCCAGTGGAATAGTAATGTTATTGTGTATTGTCTACAGGAAAAAAAAATACATGCTTAACAAAGGGAAGGGAAGAAAAGTAACATTGCCCAAATCTAATTGAAAGCATATTGCTATCATATAGTTGTCTCATCAGGTGTCCACAGGAAACACAAGAAATTTGGACTTCCTTTATGGCAAGCAATTCTGCACATTTGTGGGCTTCTCCCCTCCTTTTACAAAGGTATTTGTCTAAATGAACTGTGTCTGATGTTGTACTGGTTTGCATCAAGCTATGATATGTCACATCTGCTACACACAGTAGTTCATGTACTGAAAAAACGATGAGGTGAAACAGAGGTCAGAAGGATACTGTAAATGTTATTCCTGCTGTGTATGGGGGTTTCTTGCTGATATGCATGCATTTGGGGGAGGGGACTTTACTTTATGTGGATTCATATGATGAATTTGATCATGAGAAGTGCTGAGCCATCCCAGCTGTCACAATCAACTTCTAGGATGAAGGCCCCAAATGTCAGAGGATGCAAAGGAGCCAAAAACTAACTATTCCTTGCTTGGACAATCTTCTTGACTCTTATTTTAATGAGCTACAAACTCTCAAAGCCCAAATGCTGACTTGGACAATGTGGAAATGTACGTTGCTTCCAGGTTTTGTAGCTTGAATCCATCTACAACTATTGATTGGGTCTCCTGTTCTGACTGGAAGATGCTACATGGAGGAGAGGAAATTTATTTTATTTTATTTATTTATTTGTCAAGTACTTATTTGTAATATATACTGATCAAAAAAATAAAGGGAAAACCCAAATAACACACCCTAGATCTTGTTCTGCCGGCATGTCCCAACCGCTGGTAATTACAGGGTAAGTCCAGAAAGACACACACCACACGATAAAAGGAAAACCAAAAGTTTTTATCAACAGAAAAACAGAAACAGTTCCCTTTTTAAATGTCAAAGGGATTTTCTGATAAACACAAGGCACAGGTTAAATGCAATCCAATTTCTCACCCAATAACTGGGAAATTGAGTCCAATTCTAAAGTCCAGAAAGTCCACATGCAAACTTGAACAAGGAAACAGCAAAAACCACGATCTTGACGAAACTATGAATCAGATAAACTTCCACAAGGCTAAATCAGCACACTGCTCTTTTTATTTTATTTATTTGTTTATTTGTTTGTTTGTTTGTTTATTTGTCCAATACACAAAACATATTGAGGGGAATAGGCATGAAGTATTACATATAAGGAAAAGATATGAAAATAGAGGAGAAGATATATGAAAGGGAGGAAAGATATATGACATATGGGATAAGGGGAGACAAATTGGACAGGGGACAAAAGGCACACTGGTGCACTTATGTACACCCCTTATCTGTAGCACTGATTACAGCAGCCCCACCCAACCACAGGTGGCCTCAATTATGTCTTGTAATAATCCTTCAGTTGTTCTCTCCTATGCATCACTCTCCGCATGCGTGGGTCTGTCATAAGTTCTTGTTCAGAATCCAGGGATGATAAGGAAGATTGATCTCCTCCTGGGCTGTCTGCCAAACTCCCCTCTTCCCTGTCACTCACACTTCCTTGGTCAGAGGAGACTTCGTCAGCAGATTCTATTGGGAGCAAAACAGGCCTGTGGCATGTGGATGTTTTCCCCACATCCACCTCCACATTCCTTGGGGCAGGAGCTGGGCCAGAGCTAACCACAACAGATCTAAATGAATGAAATATTCTCATTGAATATTTCATTTGCACAACTATTTCATTTGCATAACAGCATGTGAAATTGACGGTCAGTCAGTGTCGCTTCCTAAGTGGACAGTTTGATTTTAGAGAAGTTTGATTTACTTGAAGTTATATTCTGTTTTTTCAGTGTTCCCTTTATTTTTTTGAGCAGTGTACATAGATATAACATTGTTTATATACATAAGATGATTATTGATAAGAGGGAACAATAGGACAGGGATGGTACACTGGTGCGCTTATGCATGGCCCTTACTGATCACGCATGCAACATTGGAATAAAAATAAGATGTAATGCAGCAGCTCTTTGTGGCGGGAGAAAAGGAAACTTTTTAAATTGATCAAATGTCTTTCCCTAACCATGTTCCACATATAGATACCCTGGTACAAATCCTGAGAAACTGAACAATACAAACGGCAGAAAAATTGCCTCCATAAACTCCTTATGTCAATCATTCTGTTTTATTCATTTTAGGCAAATAAACATCTCTCCCATCTGTCTAACAGTATGCAGACTAATGATACAAAAATCCACAAGATTTGGAACATTGAGTATAATAACCAAAAAGACATATAAAAAATAAATAGTAATAAAAATAATGTGATAGCGGGAATTGAAAGGTTCAGTGAATTTTACATGTTCAGCTACACTACAAATTCATGATATTCTCAGTTATTTTTGCCCACTCTTTATTAGGATTACTCTAATATTTGAAGGACTACTGTAGGGAAGAGGACATTGATTTATTCTCCATAGCACCCGAGGGTAAGACAAGAAGCATTGGGAGAAGGAGATTCAACCTAGGAATAAAGATGAATTTCCTGACATTGAAAATGATTAATCAGTGGAACAGATTCCCTCCTGGAGTTGTGATTGCTCCATTGCTTGAAGTTTTGAAGAAAAGATTGGCAATCCATTTGTCCAAAGGCTTTTGCGTTGAATAGGAGTAACATTCATGCCCTCATCACCTCGAGGCTTGACTACTGCAATGCTCTCTACATGGGGCTACCTTTGAAAAGTGTTCGGAAACTTCAGATCGTGCAGAATGCAGCTGCGACAGCAATCATGGGCTTTCCCAAATATGCCCATGTTACACCAACACTCCGCAGTCTGCATTGGTTGTCGAACAGTTTCCGATCACAATTCAAAGTGTTGGTTATGACCTATAAAGCCCTTCATAGCACCGGACCAGATTATCTCCGGGACCGCCTTCTGCAGCATGAATCCCAGTGACCAGTTAGGTCCCACAGAGTGGGTCTTCTCCAGGTCCTGTCAACTAAACAATGCAGCTTGGCGGGACCCAGGAGAAGAACCTTCTCTGTGGCGGCCCCGGCCCTCTGGAACCAACTCCCCCCAGAGATTAGAATTGCCCCCACCCTCCTTGCCTTTTGTAAGCTACTTAAAACCCACCTCTGCTGCCAGGCATGGGGGACTGAGATACTCTTTCCCCCTAGGCCGTTACAATTTTATGCATGGTATGTCTGCATGTCTGTTTGGTTTTTATTATAATGAGTTTTTAATTGTTTTTCGTATTGGATTATTATTATATGCTGGCTTATTATTGCTGTTAGCCGTCCCGAGTCTTCGGAGAGGGGCGGCATACAAATCCAATAAATAAATAGTAAGTAAGTAAGTAAGTAAGTAAGTAAGTAAGTAAGTAAGTAAGTAAGTAAGTAAGTAAATACTTGAAAGCCAAGGAGGGGAGGGAGGGAGGGAGGGTGGAAGGAAGGAAGGAAGGAAGGAAGGAAGGAAGGAAGGAAGGAAGGAAGGACACTTGTGGGATTTTCTTACTAATATTTCCTGCTGTAATTGATTTCAGTTCAGCTCTTAAAGCCAGCATGAATTTTTCAAGAAGCACTCCTGGCACTTGAATCTTATCTTTAGCTGCTTGAATTAATAGAATGCAGCTTATTGGGACTAAAAGTCTTAATAAATAATTGGTTGCAAACATCTTCAGGCAATTAAAGGTGATTTAGAAGTGCAAGTACTTTTATTACGTTGTCAGATTTTAAAATAGTATACTGAAAGTTCTACAGCTTCATACCTCTCGTCTCCTGTTTCTTAGTTTCATCCAAAGGGACTTTCTGGTTACTTAATCTCCTAGGGCTTCAATAACAGCTTTATATCTAACATGGTAATTTTTCTTCTTTTAGTTTTTGAGCTGTTAGCAATTCTCTCGCACATTAGGTAGCAACTAAAACTGCCTACCATGTACAGTACCTTTCTGTCGTATGGGAGATATGGAATATCTTAATATAGACAATATGTTTTATTCATTTATGTTGGTACTTCCTTTCTTTAAAAAAAAATCAACCAAAATTAGCTATAGATCAGGTAAAAAATAACGCTTTAGTGTCAGAAGAAAATTGTTCCACTTGATTGAACAAGTTGAGTAAACAATTATTTCTAGAAAAGATTTATAATCTAACTGCCTCTTTTGTACATTTTTATTGAGGTGGGATAATGGTAATATCCAAACATTTTCTGTATATAAAATTCCTATCATTTTCTTCAGTTATTGCTCTATACAGTATGATCTTGTTTAATAGAAAGTTACTTAAAAATCCCTTTAGTAGTGAAGGATTTTAAGAATAAGAATTTCTTATAAAATAACAGAGTTTGTGTTCTGTCGGGCTCTCTGGTAGAATCCTCCCAAAAATTCACAGGTACAAATTTCAGACACACACACACGTTTGAAAATTCAAAACAATGTTCTTTATAATGAAAATTCACTTAAACCAAGCCTCTTTTGGTATAGCAAAGAGCACTGTCTCCAAACAAACTGGTAATTTGTACAAGTCCCTTATCAGTTCTGTGATACTTAGCTTGCAGCTGTGAGGCAATTCACAGTCGTTCTTCTTTCACAAAGTGAAACACACTTTGCTCTGGTTTAGTTTCAAAGCTGGGAAAAATCAGCACACAAAAAGTCAAAGTCAGTAAAGCAGTCACGAAACACAACGATCAGATAATCCTCCACAATGGCCAAATCCACAGGCTGCTATTTATAGCAGCCTCACTAATTACCACAGCCCCACCCAACCACAGGTGGCCTCATTTTCTTTGATAATAATCTCTCAGTTGTTGCTGCCTATGCATCGCTCTCCGCATGCATGGCTGTATCATTAACTCTTGTTCTGAATCCAAGGAGGAGCTAGATAATTGATCTCCTTCTGAGCTGTCTGCCCCACTCTCGTCCTCCCTGTCACTCATGTCTTCTTGGTCAGAGGAGCCTTCATCAACAGATTCCACCGGGGGCAAAACAGGCCTGCAGCATGTGGATGTCTCCCCCACATCCACAATCCTTGGGGCAGGAGCAGAGCCAGAGCTAACCACAACAGTTTGGAAGGAAACTTTGGAGGTCTTCTAGTTCAACCCTCTGCTTAAGCTATATCTATACTATGCCATACAAATGGCCACCCAATCCTTTCTTAAAAACCTTAAACACATGGACTGGAGCAGCTCTGTGTGCTCTCCACTGATTGTTTCTTCCAAAGGGTGTTTCACATCACAATAGAGATAAGCTGCTGCCTCCTAACTCAGGGGCCACCTGGGGGAGAGCTGGGAAGGGGTGATGACAGTGGCAGAGTCTGGCACTCAGGGAGGGCAAGGTTAGCATGCTCCTGGCTGCACCCTGGGCTGCCTCAGCAGGCTCAGCCCCCCACATGTTGTATTCCCCTCCCAACCTTCACCCACACCATCAGCAACTCCCAAAGCTGTCACTATTGGAACCGCAACAGGTGAGCATTGCAGCTGCATGTTCAGGCTGATCAAAGGGGGGGGGTGGCCTTGGTTCAATTCAACCATGCCAGCAAAGAAGCACAGAGGTTCCAGCCAATCCACCCCACAAGCAAAGCAGGTGCCATGAGAGAGACTGCTCAGCAGCAGCAAGTTGAATGGAGGATGGGTGGTTGAAGATCCCCTGTCCTCCCCTCACCTGTCCTCCATGCACAAAAATGAACTGCCGCTTGCCCTGAACTCCTTGCCACTGCCGCACTAATATCCTGGCCCCACTCAATCATGCGTCTCTGCTGAAGCCAAGAAGGTGAGAGAGTTAGGGGTAAGGTTAGGGCAATGGCGCTCCATGATGGTGAAAAGTCGGAAACCACCAGGTCGGAGCAATGATTTATTTAAGGGAAGCAGGAGGAGGAAGAAGGCAGTTCATAACAACAGGTAACAACTTGTACATTTTGAGACCTTTAATAGGTTCAGCTGGCTGAGGGGACGACCAATAAACTTCATTAACTTTTCCCGCTACGGCTGTAACTACTCGGCGGTAACAACCAATTAGAGCTCCTTAATTTTCCACCAATACGGCCCATCTCTAGGCAAACCCTGGTTGCTAGGCGGAGACATAAA
This sequence comes from Erythrolamprus reginae, assembly GCF_031021105.1. NCBI lineage: Eukaryota > Metazoa > Chordata > Lepidosauria > Squamata > Dipsadidae > Erythrolamprus > Erythrolamprus reginae. The sequence continues at coordinate 291,794,846 of NC_091951.1, forward strand.
AGATGGCACATGACAGGGGATGCTCTACTGCTAGGACTGGCTGCCCACTCTCCCAATCCCAGAACACTTTCTTCCTTTTTATCGCTGCCAAGAAGAGAGAAAGAAAAGAAAAGAAAAGAAAGAGGAAGGGTGATAAAGACAAGAAGGAAAGACAGAAAGAAAGAGAGAAAGGAAAGGAAAAGGAAGGAAAGGAAAGAAAGTAAAGTAAAGCAGGAAACGGAAAAAAGAAGAAAAGCAGGAAAGGGAAGAAGGAAGGAAGGAAGAGGAAGGAAGGAAGGAAGGAAGGAAAAACCTATGACCACAATTAAGCCCAAAATTTTGGTTGCTAAGCAAGAATGTTGTTAAGTGAGTTTCACCACATTTTACTCAATCCATGACATCTCCTGGCTCTTACAGTCTTGTGCAAACTAGGGAAGTATATCTGAAAGCATGTGTAAATGTTCTAATGTACAGACATTATGGTTAAACGTGTGGCAGAAAGTGGACTCTGGGTGTGTTTTACAACACAGTAAGTGAGGTTGAATGTATATAGTTTTAGAAGAGATTGTGTATGTGTGTGTATGTAATACGTATGTACACATATAGTATATTTTGTATGTTCAGTAGTAGCAGATAGATAGGGAAATTGTATCTCGTTGAGGCCTTTGAGGTGTGGAGCCGCCAGACACCCTAACCCTAACCCTAAACCTTGTGAATGATGTCAAGTTGGTCACACCGACCCAGTCACACGACCATCCAGTCACATGATCACCAAGCCACCCCACCAAGTCACATGACCACAAAGCCATTCCCACTTGGTCACATGACTGCCAAACCACTCCCACTTGGTCACATTACCATCAAGCCACTACCACTATCCGGTTTTTTGAACATGGGAACAGCATCAGCTTTCTTCCATTTCTCTGGTAGTTCCCCAGTGTCCAGGATTTTTGCAAGATATGGTTCAGTAGCTCTGAGTCTACTGTATTTAATAAAATACCAGTGTAGCAGAATACTTTTTACAACCATGTACACTTTTTACAAACTTCAAACTTGACATCTTTAAGACTAGTGAACTTCAACTCCCAGAATTCCTTCTCCAGTCATGCTAGATTGGGTAATTGGAAGGCAAAAACAGCCACATTTTTGTGAAAAACGGCCCATTTTTTCACCCATGTTTTTGAGGCATTTTTGCCTTCTCCCAGTACCCAGGAGCTCTATGCAGGCTCCCTGGACCCATTGTCCATTCTATTTTTGCCAGTCCCCAGCACCCAAGAGCTCTCTGTGGGCTTTGGGACAGCAAAAATGGCTATAAAATGCACCAACATTTCCACTCTCTTTTTTGGGTGGGAAGTATGTCTTATATTCTGAAAAATATGGTAATAAGGCTAGATAGTGGGATCTTACAGAAAAGGGAAACCTAGAAGTACATGGGATAAAGGTGCAGTTTCTTGGAAAAATATATGGTCATTTTCAATCCAAAATGTTATATTACTATATCTTTCTTTTAGGACAGGGGTGTCGAACTCATGGCTCGCAGGCTGCCACACACTGGCCATGCCCACCCCCAGTTTAGTGAAGGGGAAAAAAACCACAATATGTCACATGACAAAAACATGATGCTGTGAGTTTGACTTACCTGTGGGTTTCACTTACTTTTGCTACCGGTTTGGGAACAGGAGTCGGTGTGTGTGTGTGTAAGCACATGTGCTTTGCACATGTGCAATGCTTCTGTGCATGTGCAGAGCATTTTTGATGATGTCTGGGTGGGCAGGCAGGTGGGCGGAGCCTCCCGCTGCCGCTACCAGTTTGCCAAACCAGTGTGAACTGGTAGCAACCCACCACTGCCCCTATTCTAATACCACTGATGGCAGAAAAATTAGGAGATATGATGGTCAAGAAAGAGAGAGAGAGAAAAGAACACAAAGGAAATAACTACTTACTTATAATTATTGCTTTTTATTGTGGTTGTCTTGGATAACAATAGTTCTAGTAGTATAATAAAAAAGGTCTAAGACAAGATAACTGATATATACAGTATTAATCCCATTAATTCTAAGATATGTTATTAAATTATCTGAATAAATGCAGAAGAAAAGAATAAATTCCAAAAGTGTTGAGGGAGAAGAATTATACTCCTGTAGACTTCTTACAAAAGTAAAAATAATCTTTTTAGATTATTAAGATTTTTGAATTTTGTTTTCTTGATTTAGGCTGCTAGCATTTCACAATTTTTTATAATAATGCTGGCTAAATTTATTAACACAGAAATTGCTCATCAATAAATATATTCTTGCTTTTTTTTCAGTTTCATCTTGATGATTTAACTTTTTTCAATCTATCTGACAATATATTAAAAAAAATAGAAAGAGTTCTAAGAAATTACACCCAGTCTTCTTATTTTATTGAACAAAAGCCTGGACAATTTTTTTAATAGTAAGCTATAAAGCACTGGAAAGAATCACACACACCTAAGTCAATACAAGAGAGGTTCAAAATTTTGGATAGCAGAAGTGCCTCTATTGCCACCTGCTGGGGTTTGTTGATTCATGAGCAGGGCAATTTGATTGCTTTCCAAATACAAAGTTGGAAGTGCTATTGCTGTCTGGAATGTCACTTGTATAAACAAGCAGGCAAATGATCTATTTCTCAGATTGGGCTGGGACTATATCAGAATTAGGAACATCAGCTTTTGGTGTTAATTTATAGTGGTAATCTCTTGCAAATATTTAAAACACATGTTGGCTCCCACAGCTGAGAATTTCTTGTCTCAGCTAACTTTTCAAGTGGAATGTTTTTTCTCTTAACTAATCAATCATGCTTTCCATGTAGGTTTAAGTGAATTTATTTGGGTCACGCATATGCCCAGTATTATTAGCAGAATGCCCCCTGAAAAGGTCAGAGAGAATGTTGGAAAGTGCTGAATGAAAAGGGTTCTATTTTCCACCCTTCTATTTTATAATGTTTTCTACTGTCTTAGTAGCATGCTAAGCATTGCCAGCTCAAATATACATCTAAACTACCATATTTTTCAGAGTATAAGATTCACCTGAGTATAAGTGTTCTGTCGAGCTCTCTGGTAGAATCCTCCCGAAAATGCACAGATACAATTTCAGACACACACACGTTTGAAAATTCAAAACAATGTTCTTTATACCGAAAATGCAAATAAACAAAGCACTCTTTTTGTATAGCAAAGAGCACTTGTCTCCAAACAAATTGGTAATTTGTACAAGTCCCTTATCAGTTCTGTGATACTTAGATTGCAGCTGTGAGGCAATTCACAGTCCTTCTTCTTGCACAAAGTGAAACACACTTTGCTCTGGTTTAGTTTCAAAGCGGGGAAAAATCAGCACACAAAAGTCAAAGTCAGCAAAGCAGGCACGAAACACAATGATCAGATAATCCTCCACAATGGCCAAACCCACAGCCTCACTAATTACCACAGCCCGACCCAACCACAGGTGGCCTCATTTTCTTTGATAATAATCTCTCAGTTGTTGCTGCCTATGCATCGCTCTCCGCATGCGTGGCTGTATCATTGACTATTGTTCTGAATCCAAGGAGGAGCTAGATAATTGATCTCCTTCTGAGCTGTCTGCCACACTCTCCTCCTCCCTGTCACTCATGTCTTCTTGGTCAGAGGAGCCTTCATCAGCAGATTCCACCCGGAGCAAAACAGGCCTGCAGCATGTGGATGTCTCCCCCACATCCACAGTCCTTGGGGCAGGAGCAGAGCCAGAGCTAACCACAACAATAAGGCACACCTTAGTTTTGGGGGAGGAAAATAGGGGAAAAAACCTACCTACAAGATACTCATCTGGCTAGTGTCCTTAGTCTGTTCAGCTTCAGCACATTATTTGGTCCCCTGGTTATGGCTGAAAAAACCTTTTTCAGAGGGATTATGAATGAAAACAAGCCTGGAAAGACCTAGGACTGGGGGAAAAAACTTCTTTAGAAGGAGTAAAAAGTCGGGAAGATCATTAGCACCTTGTTAGGGCTGGGGGGAAACATCGAAAAAGCTACATGCAGAGTATAAGATGCACCCAAATGTTCATCCTCTTTTAGGGAAGAAAAAAGTGTATTTTACACTCTAAAAAATATGGTAAATAGGATTGTTGGAAGTATATATTCAGGGATTTAGGAAGCTGTGTCAGATGAGTTTGCCTGTTCACTTTAAATAGTAATAAGTGATAAGGAGAGGACAATTTTAGGCTACTTGCACATTGATTTGTTGATTTTCCTTTGTTGGAAGCCTTTGTGTTGAAGAATAAGCATTTATAAATCCAAGATACAGAAAAAGATATTCGAATGGATAGTTACCAGGGAGCAGTTTAACTAAATGGGAGGGGGTTTACAATGCTTTTCAACAACATATTTTCATTAGCAGCACTATAAATACAAGCAGTTGCTTGTGATAGTCAATATGAGGACAAGTAAACCCATTAAAATATTATTCATAAAGTACAAAACATGCAAATAATAATTAGCATGAGCAAACTATAACTATCATATCATTAAAGTATCAGGATCATTTAAATAGTAGAAAGGGGGGTGATTTGCAAGACTCCAGTCTCTTTGTTTGATCTTACTATAATGTTAAATCAACATAGAACTACAAACCTGAAAATAAGAAGGAAATCCATTTATTGGAACATGTGAAAGGTAGTCTGTATATCTTATATCAATTAATACAAATAAATTATATTTCTTTCACCTTAGAATTTTCAGCTTGAGTATCGTTTGCTCAAAATCCTAAGTGGCAATAACTTCAAACTTGTTTGATGTCACATAGGTCAGCAACGCTAAGTTATACTGACTGATAAAGCAAGTCTTGTGAATTCTTACCTTCTTTTACAGGGGTGGGTTCTGACTTACCTTGTTGCCAGTTCGCTTCCTCGTGTGCACACGTGCAGCTCTAAAAACAGGGCTTCTGCTTATGTGCAGAAGTGAAAAAGAAGATGGGCGGTGCCTATTCAGGGGAGTGTCCAGCCGGCCATCACTACCAGTTTGGCAAGCAGGGGAAAATTCCCGCTACCGGTTCTATAAAAACAGTCGGAACCGACAGGAACCCACCTCTGTTCTTTTACCACATATGTTAGCGATTTGGAAATATAGAAGAGTGTAGTAGAGATGGATATGACTTGCTCTGATTGCAATGATGAACAAATATTTTATTTATACAATTTCTTCAAACTCTTGTTGCATCTATTTTTCCAGTCCAAATTGACCAAAAAAAATAATCAGTTGATCAAGCAACAGTTGATGTAAGTACAGTGGTACCTCGAGATACGAGTTTAATTCGTTCCGGACCTGGGCTCTTAAGTCGAGCAGCTCTTATCTCGAACGACTTTTCCCCATAGGAATTAATGTAAATAATTTTAATTGGTTCCAGCCCTCAAAAAACTCACAAAGTTAGTCTAAATTATGCAGAAAGACATGTTTTTAATGAAGAAATGTACATGTACATATAAATGAATAATGAAGTTTCTTTCACTTAACTTGTAAACTTTCTTAAACTTTTAAATTTACATATGTTCAACTTCTCTGCCACCCAATCCTGTAGGACAGAGGTCCCCAACCCTTTTTGCACCAGGGACCGGCTTTAAGCGATCAAGAGAGGAATGGGTGAATGAATGGATGGAGGGTGGGAAGGAAGGAAAGAGGGAAGGGACAGGAACAGAGGAAGGAAGCAAGGAAACTTATGAAAGGGGAGAGTAAGAGAGGAATGAGTGAAGGGAGGGAGGGAAGAAGGTGGGAAGGAGAAAGAAAAGAAGAAATAGAGGAATGGAAGGTAAAAGAGAGAAAGAAAAAGAGCAAGAAAGAAAGAAAGAAAGCAAGAAAGAAAGAAAGGGGGAAGGGACAGGAACAGAGGAAGGAAGCAAGGAAACTTATGAAAGGGGAGAGTAAGAGAGGAATGAGTGAAGGGAGGGAGGGAAGAAGGTGGGAAGGAGAAAGAAAAGAAGAAATAGAGGAAGGGAAGGTAAAAGAGAGAAAGAAAAAGAGCAAGAAAGAAAGCTGCAAGCACCCCCCCGAGCCCCCCAGGCCGGCTGCAACCTTTTAAAACACGCGCGCCGCTTCGCAGCTGTCTCCTGAAGCCGAACGCGGAAGTTAGCGTTTGGCTTCAGGAGACAGCTCCTTGGCGCTTGTATCTCGAATTTGGGCTTGTAAGTAGAACAAAAATATCTCTCCCCTCCCAGCTCTTATCTCGAGTTGCTCTTAAGTAGAGCAGCTCTTATGTCGGGGTTCCACTGTACAGTATAACCATTGGAGCATGGTATCTTGTTGAGATAATATCACCCTTAAAACTCACCATTTTTGCTACTAAAAATGAAACGTGAACATTGGCAACTGCATTTGCTTTATGCCTCCCATCTCTCTTTCCTGCAACTGCACTGCATTTAGACTATAAACTTCTCAGGAAAGGAACACAAGCCATTAGCTTAGCTTGCTGTTCAGAATGCTATATAAGTATCCAGTGTGCAATTTAACCTTGGAGATATTGAGTTCTTGCCATTGCCAGCAAAGCAATAGCATAAGGTTAATTGGTGGCTTTTTTCCCCACAATTGCTTCCCAGAATTATTTCCCCAAATATTGTGAACTCTAGATTCTTTAATGAATTTTGGATATTTCCGAAATACAGTATAATGATAATTTAAGCCCTATAGCAAGATCTTTGGAAAATGGATTAGGAAATGTCTGCAGATTTTGGCCTTAAGTGTTCTGAATGCAAAGATAGAAATTTCAAAAACTTTAATTAGCAATTAGCAAATGGTCAAAAAGTCTTCCAGATGATTAAATGCTTATAAAAAAGGAATGCAACTGACACTCTATGACAGACCTGGGCAAGATATGGCCCGAGGGCCGGATGCGGCCTGCCCGCTGTCTGTGACCAGCCCGCGGAGGTCGGTCCAACTTTCCTAGATAAGAACCAGGTGTTCAAGATATAATTTATAATTATATGTATAATATATAATATATAATATATAATATATAATATATAATATATAATATATAATATATAATATATAATATATAATATATAATATATAATATATAATATATAATATATAATATATAATATATAATATATAATATATAATATATAATATATAATATATAATATATAATATATAATATATAATATATAATATATAATATATAATATATAATATATAATATATAATATATAATATATAATATATAATATATAATATATAATATATAATATATAATATATAATATATAATATAATATATAATATATAATATATAATATATAATATATAATATATAATATATAATATATAATATATAATATATAATATATAATATATAATATATAATATATAATATATAATATATAATATATAATATATAATATATAATATATAATATAATTAACTCAGTTCTACCCAATAATATACAGTATTGGGTAGAACTGAGTTAATTATATTAGTTCGGTCCTCTAAAACTATCCCAATTTCTCATGCGGCCCTATGGCAAAATTAATTGCCCAGCCCTGCTCTATGACATGCAATACTTACACATGTACATTAGTGTCAATTTCTATTGCAATGTGTAAACGCAATGACCCTTTAGCCTTTCTACTTTCTACTTAAGCTTTTAGCACATGCTGTCTACTTTTTATGTGTATATGTGCATGCAAAAATGAAAGAAATAACAGATAGAAATTACTTACCATTAATCAATTCTGAACAATTGCCCTTTTAAAAAATTGTCCCAGGGTAACATATCCAATAGTGCAGGGGACAGCAACCTGCTCTCTGGAGCAGCATGTGGCTCTTTCATCTCTGTGCTGCAGCTTCCTGTCACTCAAAATATGTGTCACAACTGCCAAAGTGCAACAACCGCCGGCACGCAATTTATTGAGCTTTTTGAACCCCAATAGGTCAACAATGGATAAATCCAAGAAAATAAAATTTCAGAAGAAAACAATCATTAATTCAACTACATATGCTAGTTTTGTGGCCACTCAGGAAATAGGCATGGGAAGAGTTTTGTGGCTTTTTGTGTTTTCTTTTTGGTGGTCCAAATGGCTCTCTGAGTATTTAAGGTTTCCAACTCCTGCACTAGTATATAGATTGAAAGTTTCTTCTGTCCAGTCATAACCAACCCATCGTGGCAATGTTCATCACCAATTCTCAGCTGAGGGAGCCTGCATTGTCTGAGAGACATTTTCATCATCTTGTGGCTGGTATGAAAATACAGGACATAGTGAACTTCCTTTTGAAGCAGAATCTATGAAATTACTTATATTTGTATGCATTTGAATTGCTAGAAGAGCAGGAGCTGGGGCAAATAATGGGAGCGCAACCTACTCATTGCACCCAGACAGAGAAATATATACCACTAACTAGGATTGAACCTCTTGATTGTAAGGCTAGAGCTCCACTCTAGGCCACCACATTGCCCTCATTAAATCCTTAGTTATTGCATTTAAAATCTTCCTTAAAATTATATCTTACAATTTTGTGCTAGAACATTAATTCCTTGTGCAATTTTTGTACATTGATGAGCAGCATATTTATTTTTCTGAATTCAGATTATTTAAACATGTTTGCTTAAACTGAAGTATCTCGCTTAAACATTTGTTAATTGAATTAAAAGCAAATTCAGCTTTCCTTTTTCTATATTATACTGGGTACGTTGAACATGTAACAAAAATTACAAAGTCTCTATTTCTTTATCAAATTTCTTGTCTTATTTCTATTGAGACTCAAACATTACTGAATGCAATGAAATACAGTCTTAAGAGTACAGTGGTACCTTGGCATACGAGTTTAATTCGTTCCAGACCCGAGCTCGTAAGTCGATCAACTCGCATCTCGAACGAATGCCTTTAGACTTTGTTTTTCACACCGAGATAACTGGAAGCAAGGAGATTCTTGCGCCACCTAGTGGAAGCTCGTTTCGTATCCCGAATTTGAGCTCTGGTGTCGAACAGTAATTTCGCTCGCGCGCCCCTCGTAACTTGGAATACTCGCATGTGGAGCAGCTCGTATCTAGAGGTACTACTGTATGTCTAACAGGCTACCATCTCATTTGTGTTCTAGCATTTATAGCTTTTAATACCATTTCAGAGATTCTACTGAATGCCCAACAACGTTTGCATGATTTTCCCCAAAACTCAGTTATCTGAATTGTTCCTGAGACTCTCCTGAACCCCAGCAACATTTTGTTGATTAGAAGTTAATTACAATAATGAAAATGCCAGACTTTAATTACAGCAGAAGAAAAGATATAACTAAATGTACACAAACATTGAGAAATTAACTTAACAAAATTAGCATTTAATTATTTTGTGCTTAATTCCTACATCTTAATAAGATTAAAATAAGATTAATAAGATTTAAATCCTATGGTTGCAGTCCATTGTGGCAAGTTATACTAAGGACTGCTTTTCTTTATAATTGGTATTTGTTTATCTCCACAGCTAGTGGCATAGCAGTTACGTTGTTGAACATCCTCGATGGGTCCCTGGTTGAAACACTTATTCAATGTGATTCTCTTGAAATCAGCCTTTTTTGCAGATTTCCCCCCCCCCTTGTTTGTTTGTCTTTTGTTGAATAACAAAATTGGACAATAGCCAGCTTTGGTTACCGCTGCCAATGTGTACTATGTGGTGTTCATGCTTGCAGACTGTATAGAGTAGTGGAGGTAGGGAAGTATTTATTTATTTATTTATTCCAATACACAATGAGGATTTTAGATCTATATACACATAGTAAAATACATGATGAAGGTTATAGAGGAGATACTCATAGTAAAATATATCTAAGAAATAATAGAAAAGAAGATATAGTAATAGAACATATCAATGAAAAATAGAAGAAGAGATATAGGAATAGAAGAAAGTTATAGGAGATATAGGAGAGCAGTTGGAAGAAGGAAGGAAGGAAGGAAGGAAGGAAGGAAGGAAGGAAGGAAGGAAGGATCTAATGAGGGAAGAGATAGAGGAGGTAAAACATCTCTCCTATATCTTCTCTTCTGTACCTATATCTTTTCCTGCTATTCTCTCATAGTTATATTTTACTCCTTTATTTTCTCCTCTATTCCCCCTTTAATACATTCTACCTGATTATATCCTCTATAACCCTCATTGTGTATTATTGTGTATTGGACAAAACAAACAAATAAATAAAATAAATTTAGGATGCACATAGCAAAAGGGCAGGCCTGACATCATCTGCATTTTCTTAATAGCTTCGCCCACCCTACCTAGGTGCTTCTGAGAAGACAAATGAGAATTATTGTCTGCAAAGAAGATTTTTGGGTCCCTGGAAAGGATTATATAAATGCCAGGGTGTAATATTAAGGACTTCAGCCTATTATTTCTAAGCTTTAACTGTCTTTTTTTTAAAATATATTTTTATTGGTTATGCACATAAAGTTACATAAAACAAACATAAAATGGTGCACAGTGCATGTCTTATTTCCATGATTTCAAAATGAATGTGATCCATCATGTACCAGTACCAGTTCTGTAATGGCCATTTTATAGACTCTTTCCAACCCAATACCACTACCGCTTGAGCACTTTCCAGTGCTGCAGTTTTTATTTCTCTAAAATCTCTTAGTTCTCTTTGTTTAATTAATATCGCTATTAATTAATAAGCTTTAACTGTCTGAGTGCATAAAAGCATAAGATCTCTGTTTTCTTTTTTCAATGATATTCATATGTCCTCATAATCCTAAAACAGTGATGGCGAACCTTTTTTCCTTGGGTGCTGAAAGAGTGTGAGCATGCGCTATCATGCATGCACAAGTTGCCATACCCATAATTCAATGCCTGAGGAGGGCAGAAACAGCTCCCCTCCCCGAGGCCCTCTGGAGGCTGGAAATATCCTGATTCCCAACTTCTGGTGGCCCCAGTAGGCTCATGTTTCGCCCTCCCCAGGCTCCAAATGCTTCCTTGGAGCCAGGGGAGGATAAAAACGCCCTCCCAGAGCCTCCGTGCAAGCCAAAAATCAGCTGGCCAGCACACACATGCACTTGGAACTAAGCTAGGGCAACGTCTTGCGTGCCAGCAGATATGACTCCACGTACCACCTGTCATACCCATGCCATAGGTTCGGTGTTGCTGCCCCTAAGAAAATTCTTTCATAGCTTAAAATGAATGCCTTAGTGCAGGGCTGTGAAACTGCCATCCTGTGGACCAGATGCATCATATGCTGTCCACACACTCGCTCAGTTTAGCAAAGAGGGAAAAAGTCCCAATATGTCATATGACACCACCGTGACAACGTGAGTTTGACACACCTGCCTTAGAGTCATGGGATTTCATCTGGATTTATGCAAGGCAGAATCTTAGAAGAGGAACTGGCCTACTGAATTAATATATCATTATTATTGTTGTTATTATTATTATTATTATTATTATTACTATTATTATTATTATTTATTGGATTTGTATGCCGCCCCTCTCCGTATTGAACCTATTTCCCCATTCATACAGATTAAAAGATTTGCTGAAATATTATCAATAGACCTAAAAAGTATTTTTCCCATATAATATGAAAATTATGAACATTAAATGCCATTTTAAGTAAACTTCTTTTCAGGTCCATGATCAAGATTGATGATTTAAAAATCTCTCTCTCTCTCTCTCTCTCTCTCTCTCTCTCTCTCTCTCTCTCTCTCTCTCCCTCTCCCTCTCTCTCTCTCTCTCTCTATCAATCTATCTATCTCTCTCTCTCTATATATATATATATATATATATACTGTATATATATATATATATATATATATATATATATATATACACATCTATCTCTATCTCTATCTATCTCTATCTATCTATCTCTATCTCTCTATCTCTCTCTCTCTCTCTCTATCTATCTATCTCTATCTCTCTATCTCATAACTAGTAACACTGTCGTTGTTTTCATTAGAAGGCAAAATGTGAAACATGCTATCTTGGCAGTGAGAAAAAGTTGGCTCTCAGCTATCTTTTTGTTGCATGGAGACCTCCGGCGCACTTCATTTTGAAACAGATGCTGGTGAAAATTCTCTCAAAATTGTGTAATTTGTTATAAATACCTACAATCATCTTTATGACATGAAGATGAAAAAATAAAAAAATATAATTTCTTCTTATATTGCAGACATCTTTATGGCATTATCTAATAACATAAATAGGGCTGGATTTCAGCATGGGTTTTCCAGTAAACATTTTTCCTAAGCAGATATATTCTGTTTTTTTTAATTGATTAAATGGTGCTGGACTGAATCACACTTTTTTAATTTACACTAGTTCTCCCTCGTTTTCAGCTAACCTGAAGGCTAATTGCCTTACGTATAACAGGTCTTCAGATGCTTCCTTGATAATGAAATCCTTTGTATTGGCTTTTTGAAGCCATCCTAAGTGATACAACAAAGTCCTAGTGTGTTATCAGAATCAGAATTCCCCCATTTGGAGGTCCAAATGAGCAGTTCCCAAATCCAGGTTGACTGATAAAGTATCCGTTCTATTCACCAACAATTGTCCAACTTCATATAGCTTCTAGATCAGTGATGGCAAACCTATGGCACGAGTGCCACAATTGGTATCTGCTGGCACCCAAACTGTTGCCCTAGCTCAGCTCCAATGTGCATGTGTGTGCTGGCCAGCTGATTCTTGACTCACAGAGGCTCTGGGAGGGCATTTTTGGCTTCGAGAGAGACTGCAGGAGGATGGGGGAGAGCATTTTTACCCTCCCCCAAGCCTTTAGAGCCTGGAGAGACCAAAACTGGACCCACCAGAAGTTGAGAAACAGTCTGTTTCTGGCTTCCTGAGGACCTCCAGAGAGCCTCCAGGGGACAGGGAAGCTGTTTTTGCCTTCCCCAGGCATTGAACTATGGATGTGGGCACTCACGCATGCGCGATAGTACTCGCCCACGCTCTTTTGGAACCCAAGGGAAAAAAGGTTCACCATCACTGTTCTAGATATTTTGCAATTTAATATTAATTGAGTAAATTTGTATTAATCATTTTCTTTAAAAGTACAGTGATACCTCTACTTAAGAATTTAATTTGTTCCATGACCAGGTTCTTAAGTAGAAAAGTTTGTAAGTAGAAGCAATTTTACCCATAAGAATTAACGTAAAAGCAAATAATGCATGCAAACCCATTAGGAAAGAAATAAAAGCTCGGAATTTGGGTGGGAGGAGGAGGAGGAGGAAGAGGAGGAGGACAGTCACTGCCGAAGGAAGGTGAGGTGAAGGGAATCAAAAATATCCAAACCTTTAAGGCTTAGAAAAAAAGAGGGACTATGAGGCAGCGAGGAGGAGCACATGCCTCCTATACACCTGGCACGAGGCTGCTTCCCATACACTGCACCACAGACAGAAACCCAGGCAGGCGAGAGGGGAGAACTTCCCACCCCTCTTCTCTCGGTCGCTCACTTTTTAGTTGGTGCCTTTCCTTCACTGTGGTGACTCCTCAGTTTGGCTGCAGCTGAGTTGATCAGGCCAGGGCGAAGTGCCCCCTTTTGCCTTTCCATGCCCAGACATTCCGGGAGGCAACCTCGCACCGGGTATATGGGAGGCAGCGCGAGGGAGTCACCCCAGCGAAGTAGTTTATTCCCTCTCCAAGCGCCGAGAGAAAGGAAAACGCTCCATTCTTTCTGGACTGCCAAAGTCTCCTTAAGCACCACCAAAAGGCTCATTTGGCAGCCCAGAAAAGCCTGAGATGGCTGGGATTAAAGGGGGAATGGCAGGAAACTGGCTGGGCCTTTGTGCCGCTCTCAAATTTCCTGGGAAACTTTTCTGGGCTCAGGTTCTTAAGTAGAAAATGCTTTTTAAGAGGCAAACAAATCTTGAACACCCAGTTCTTATCTAGAAAAGTTCTTAAGTAAAGGTGTTCTTAGGTAGAGGTACCACTGTATACACTATTGTTTCTTGTACATTTCCAAAGATCTCACTTATTACTGATTCAGGATGAAAAAATAGGTTAAAGACTGAAGCTAGGTTTTCAAAAAGGAACTAGACTAACACCCACAATTCTTAGATTACTAGACATCATATGGTACACCATATGTGTTAGCACAGTTAGTCTTTTCTTCGTAATTAAGGTTAGAAATGCATTTTTGGACATGAAATCTAAGATCTCAACCCACTCCAGGAAACATGATTCTAGATATATGGAATGCACTGTTGGAAACAATAATTCCTTAATAGTGTGATGTGACTGGTGCACAGCACAGTGTGCATTTGTGGCCAAAACATTTTTCCAGAATATGTAGAGATGAGAGCATGCATTCTCATTTTGATCTGGCAAGTTGGAAAGGAAAGAATTAGATTTGCATAATCAGATGCAAGGATGCTGATTTGCCTGTTAAGCTTAGCACACTCATCTGAGACATCTAAACAATTGGTCAAATGACTCCCACATGAGCCTTGTTCTTTATATCCAAGCCTAATTCTCATAGTCTTCATGAAATATGAAGTTATAAAGGTTGAAAATTAAAGAGTATGAAACACGTCTGAACCTGGCACTTTCCTGTTGTATTAGAAACTAAAATTCATATTGCGTTGCAATTGTGGAAGTTGCACTCCAAATATACCTGGAGGGCTATCTTCATCCCTCAAAGGGCAGCATTATTTTCTCTTATTTTAATCAGATGGAAGATGTAAGGTTCATGTTTTCTTATTCGTATGCACAGTAAATATAGTATAGACAGATCCTTCTAGGCTGATAAAGACATTCAAAATTTCAAATGTGGTTGCTATCACAACTAATTGGACAAGAGGAGGGTCTTTTAAAAAAAATATTTATTTTCTCTCCAATTTCCATATATACGTCTATACATATACCATAAATCGTATCAAAACTTACATAATTATACATTTTATCAAATCTATCATGAATCAATATTCTATTTTTGCACCTATTTTATACTGCTATTTATCAGTCTGTTTCACCTCATTTCTTTACACTCCCCTCCCTCTCTCTCTATCTCCATCTCCTCCTTTTACCTTCTTTCTCCTTCTCTCCTTCTTCCTACTTCATTCCACTCCTTCTCTTCTCCCTTCCCTTTTTACTTCAGCCAAGAGGAAGGTCTTATAGAATATAAAACAAGACAATTTTGCAGTCCATTTTTAAAATCTGGCTTCCTTTCTTATATTTTCAGAAAGGCTGCTTTCTCCAACGTTTTCATAATGTATATAGTAACATTGTGTCATGAGTTCTATGAATGTGGGGCAAATCAGAGTGACTAGTCAGTCTGGGTCTTTTTATTATTTCTCCATTCATTGAAATATATTTCTTCCAGGTTTGTTTTGAAAGAGAACAAAAAAAGCTTCAATTACAATGTCAGGATGGATTATTTTAATTTACATCTTGATGGTAGTTTATTCTTTTTCCTTGACAATAATTATCTGACCACATCATGTTTTGTGGCCAGCAGACTATTAAAGTACTGTATATGGTAAAGTGATTACTTAAAGAAACTTGGGAGAGAGAAGATTATGTTGGACCAACAGAAATATTCATAGTACAGTACTAATTATGGATGTAAACAGTGGTGGGATTCAAAAAAAATTAACAACAGGTTCTGTGGGTGTGGCTTATTTGGGGGCATGGCTTGGTGGGCATGTGACTAGGTGGGCATGGCTAGCTGATTGTGTGACTGGGTGGGTGTGGCTAGCTGGCCATATGACCAGATGGACATGGTTACATGCATAGGGTCTACTTAGAGGGTTGTAAAAACGAATTGTGATCAGTCCTCACACTTATGACCATCCTCACATTTATGCCCATTACAGCATTCTTAACAACCATATCACTCATTTCACAATTGCGATCTTCCCTTCAACATGGTGACAAGATAGGGCGCAAAACATAAAATGTGAGGATAGTTGTAAGTACATGGACCAGTCAAAAATCACTTTGTCAGCCCTATGAGTACTCCCTATGTACACCCAGCATGGCCTGGTGGTCATGTGACTGGGTGGTCACGGCCAACGTGACGTCACTCACATCAAGGGGTGCTTCTCCTCACCTGGCCTTTCATGACTGTGGGGATGCTGCAATGGTTGTAACTATGAAAAGTAGTCATAAGTCACTTTTTTCAGTGCCATTGTAGCTTTGAATAGTCACTAAATGAACTGTTGTAAGTCAAGGCTTACTTGTGTAAAAATACAAAAAGCTTCTTTACTTGCAAAAAGTTGCCCTAAACAGATTAGATTAGAAACACCTGCAAGCTAGAGTTACAAATCAGGCAGGATGCCAGAACAACTTGAGGAATTAAAATAGTTAAAATGCACAGAAACCCTGTAGACGGCACAGGAAAGCCAGCAAATTTTACCTACAGTCAATGATCCCTCCAAGGTGCACAACTGTGTGGCCATGCACGTAATGAGAGAATGGTGCAACAGCCGTTTTTTAATATTAGAGGCTATGTGACTGCACACCTGCACATGGGACTAGAGAACAATGAACAGTAGTTTCCAATTGCCGCACGCTGTTTTCTAACGTTACAGGGACCATTGCCTACATTTACCTTAACTGTAGTTGTAGGAAGTGAAAAACCAGAACAGACCTCAAACTGACCTAGAAATTTCATGTAAGTTAAACAGGTGTGGGTGTGGCAGTGATGGGCTCCTCCTACGGGTATGGTCTGGTACGCAGAACCGGTAAAAAAAAATTGGTCAGGTACGCAGAACTGGTAGAAAAAAAATTGATTTTTTTTTTCCTTTCCCCCCCCTTCTGGGCTCTGGGTTTGTTTTTCCTATCGCAGTAAATGAGGTTGAATGTGTATAATTTTAGAAGAGCTGTGTATATGACTACATATACATACAGTTTATATAGTAGATAATGTATATTTTTGTGTGCCTGTGTGTAATATGTATAATATGGCATATATACATAGAATTAAAGAGTATATTTTGGATGTTCAGTAATAGTAAATAGATAGGGAAATTGTGTCTCTTTGAGGTGAGGAGTAGCCAGGCACCCTAACCCTAACCTAAACCCTTGACGTGAGTGACATCAAATTGGCCACTTTTAAGCCAGTCACATGACCTTTAAACCACCCCTGGTCACATGATCATCAAACTATTCCCATCTGATCACATGACCAGCAAGCCACACCCAGCTTTTCATTGGTGTGTGTGTGTTTGTGTGTGTGTGAGAGAGAGAAAGAGAGAGAGGAATGAAATTGTGGGGAAGCGTTGACTTTTCTCCCAAGACATTCAGAACCAATAGGCAAAGTTTTAAATCAATGATTCAATATTTGAAAAAGATTTGAAATAATTACCCACTTTTGATGAAGGCTATCAAAACTTTTATGATCCTTATGTTCCTCTCAGTTGATTCCTTAAACTGAAAATTCGTTACTAAAAATAAACGTTCTTATACATGATTTACTAAATGAGTCTATCAAACAAAGCCATTTCTTAACAGACATTGCAATACTTGGAAGAACGATAATTACTGAACAGCATGAAGGCCTCTGTCCTTTTTGTGAAGGCTCCATCTTGCAGATGTTTCCATGAAGGTTCTTTTTGTCCTTATGAGCCACTTCATCAATAATAGCTGCAAAACACTGTCCCAGGTGCTACATGTCCCATAAGTCACTCACATAATCAATACTATGTTAATTTTATGCAGGGCATACTTGGAATGATTCTATATAGTTCAATGATTCTTCATTCTAAAGGTTAGAGAACAATTGTGTTCTTTAAATCCTTAATATGCTGAGAGCTTTATTTTGGTGTCTTTGGCTTACAGGACCGCTGGTGGACAATCAGTCTGTCTGGCAGGAAGGTACGACCACAAATATCACATGGAACTAGCTGGCTCTGGGCGCTTTGCCATGCAGACTCGTTTAAAGCATCAAGATCATAGTAACCTTTGGCTGGAAAAAAATTAAAGAGAGAAAATATCAGTTTTCATTCTAGAGAATCATACTCAGTTTTTATGGAAAATAGTTTCAGGAAATACCTGTTGACTGAGCCTTTCAGTTTTAACTAAATCATAGCCCTTATGAGGGAAGAAAAACCCAGCAAAACTCTGCTTGTTGTCTCAGGGGTCACATAAAGCTAACTACAACTGAATAATCTTGTACTTCTGGAGAAACCATTTCAGCATGTGCTACGTTACACATTCTTAACGTATTTGCCTACCCTTCAAATATCAGGCTGTGTTGCTACATGTCCTTTTAAAAAAAAACACAAAAAACCTCCTGCTTAATGAACCAACATTATCCAACCAAAGGGATGAAGAAAAATTGTGCAGCATTCTCTCACTTTTTCACCCTTGCTGTTTGGGATAAAGAATTCTGCTTAGTTCCAATTTCATTTTTTTTAATGTCTTCAGTGTGATTCAGAGTACTATTAACTCAATGACCCAAAGAGCAAAATCAGCAGACATTAGGTTAAGTCCATTTTTGTATCCTTTCCCATACACAGCAATTTCAGCTACAGTTTCATCCTAAAAGGGGGTTGAATGCAATTTTTTTTCAAAGGGCTACCTTTAGCTGAAGTTTGTGTGCCAGTAGCATATGAACTTCACATTCTTTGTGGCAGAGAAAGATGAGAGAAATCTCAAATAATTTGCTTTTCTCAAAAGAGTTGGCATTTGAAAGCTCAGCTTTTGATGCATTAACTCGATTTGAAGATATTAAGCGCAAAATTCCTGAAAACAAAGGCTATTTCTGTCAGAGACAAAATAATATCTTTTTTTCTCTCTATTAGAAGCCTTATACTTGAAGTATGATAAAGGGTAAGCTTTACATCTTTTAGTATGTATGTTCCTAATATACCTCTTTGCTAGATGAGCTGTCAACTGTATTCTTTTGGCTGCAGCAATTATACTCCTTTTCAGGAAATGAATGTGCATGCCATATATTTAACATTAAGCAATGTAAAGCAGCACTAAGTTGGCCTCTTCTCCTTTCAAAAGTATCTCTCTGGGGGAAGGTATTTTGCAGTTAAAAAGTGAGTGGAGAAAGTGAATGCTTAATCTTTTCCCTGTTAGTTGCGTTCTCCATTGAAGTTGTCTCCAAAGCTTTCTGTTTCACGTAAAGTTCAGAGTTTCAAATTTATACGTATCTTGCCAATATGAATCCAGAAGCACTGGAGTTGTGGAGAAAAGGCTGAATATTAAGGAGAACATTAAGTTAATGCTATTCCCCACCTCTCTCTCCCCGCAACACCTTTTCACTAACCTTTCAGCCCCAGCCCTTGCAAAAGAAAAAGAGTTTTGGATTGCTACATGAAACTGTTACCTCTCATATACCATATTTTTTCAGAGGATAAGATGCACCAGAATATAAGATGCACCTTAGTTTTGGGAGAGGAAAAAAATATATCTACAAGGTATTCATCTGGCTAGCGTGCTTAGTCTGTTCAGCTTCAGAACATTATTTTATCCCCTGGCTAGGGCTGAAAAAGCCTTTTTCAGAGGGAGTAGGAATGAAACAAGCCTGCAAAGACTTAGAGCCGGGAAAAAAATCTTCTTCGGAGAGAGTAGGAAACCAAGAAGATTGTTAGTACCTAGTTACGGCTGGAAAAAAAAGCTTCGAAAAAGCTACATTCAGAGTTTAAGACACACCCGAATTTTCATCCTCTTTTAGGGAGGAAAAAGGTGCATCTTATACTCTGAAAAATACAGTAGTTTGAACTTTTTGACCAAAAAAAAGTAAAACTGGGGTAACATATTGTATGATTGTTCTTACCCATCTTAAAAGTCCTTAGATATTAGAGCTGTACAAAGATCCAATTCAGAGATTCAATCCCAAAGCAATTTGATGAATCCATTTATATTTCTAAATTCAATCTCCATGGTCATTTAAAATATCAAATAGATCAGGCACTTGTGAATCAGTTTGCGGGGAGGGGAAATGATAACAACATGGAGATGTTTGGTAGGTTTGATAACACATTTGCAAATATACTTTTTCTGAACTGGTGCAAAAGTCCAACTGATCCTTTTACAAATTAAGATTGTCCTGAATTTGCATATGCTTGCTAGAGATCTGTGATCATCTTTCTTGTAGCTGTTGTGAGTGGTCCATGAATGGGTCAGTTAGTGACAGATTCTGAGGAGGATGAACTGGGCCCATCTTCGTACCCTAGGCCAGCATTCTTGCCAGCTGAATCAGAGAGTGAGAGTGAGGGAGATCTGGAACCTGAGGAACCTCCAGAGACTGTAGAAACCCCAAGAATGGTAATGTCTGACTTAGAAGGAGATGACATTGAGGAGCAGGAGCCCACATTATATGCCCATGTCAGAAGGTTTAGAAGCAGACAAGAACAGCTTTAATGGAAAAGTTTTAGGAAATAGTCTATGGAGAAAAGTCTAGTCAGTCATAGCTCTAGGAAAGAGTTGGCCACGCCCAATCTGTATATAAGGGAGAGTTCCTAGATAAAGAGGCATGGATCTGCAATGTTTGTCATGGAGGAACATTCAGATCCGGAGTTCCAGAAATGCCATGCTGAGAAACTCCCCTGGCTCCTTTAAACATTTTGTAGAGTTGACAATGAATGGAAATGAAAATAAATCTGGAGATCTGTGAAGTTATGTAAGTGATTTACGGACCTTATCTAAATGAAAAAAATGTGCTAATTGGCTGCTTCTTGGCTGGCGGCCATGTGTTATCTCCCGGCCAGTTCGAGTGGGGCCTCTGCCAACATGAACTGAAAAGTCTGCTTTTGTCTGTACAAAGTACCTTTAAATATATAAAAAGTGTTTGAATTAAATTCTGGATTGTGGAGGCTTCTTGGTTCCAATCCAGTGGGTCCAAAGCAGAACAGTAGCAGCTAAAACAATTCAAGTATCAACAGTGTTGTGGTTAGCTCTGCCCCAGCTCCTGCCCCAAGGAATGTGCAGGTGGGTGTGGGGGAGACATCCACATGACACAGGCCTGTTTTGCTCCCAGTAGAATCTGATGACAAAGTCTCCTCTGACTAAGGAAGTGTGAGTGACAGGGAAGAAGGGAGTTTGGCAGACAGCCCAGGAGGAGATCAGTCATCTGTATCATCCCTGGATTGTGAACAAGAATTAATGACACATCCACGCATGCATAGAGTGATGCATAGGAGACAACAACTGAAGGATTATTACAAGAGAAAATGAGGCCACCTATGGTTGGGTTGGGCTGCTGTAATTAGTGCTACAGATAAAAGTGCAGCCTGGTGTTTTAGCCTCATGGCAGTTTATCTGATTCATTGTTTCGTCAAGATTGTGGTTTTTGCTGTTCAGGATTGTGTGTGTGGACTCTCTGGACTTTAGAATTGGACTCAATTTCCCAATTATTGGGTGAGCAATTGGATTGCATTTAATCTGTGCCTTGTGTGTACCAGAAAATCCCTTTGACATTTAAAAAGGGAGCTGTTTCTGTTTTTCTGTTCATAAAAATTTTGGGGTTTCCTTTTTATCGTGTGGTGTGTGTCTTCCTGGACTAATTACCCTTTAATTATGGGCGGTTGAGACACGCCGGCTGAACAAACAGTGGGGCGCATAAAGAATGAGCAACTCACGAGACTTTAAAGAAACCACCAGTCTCTATAGGATGGCTTAGATTTGCAGGAAGGTCTGTTAAAGAAAGATGCTTAGCTGAAACCCACAGTTGCCTTTTCAAAATGGCCATGGGCTGAAATATTACTATTACAATAAATTCCATGATTCTACTTCTGGAAGTCTCCCAGGATTCAGACAACTTCATAGATCTGGGCAAATGTTCAAGGTGTAAAATTTGGCCAGGATTCCATTCCCTAGTTCCCCAAAATTTATAATCTTTCCATAGTTTTTATTGAGTATTTTGAAGCGGGGGTTGCTATGTTCATATCAAACTGTCATAACGTTTTAAAAGTAATCTGTTTTTTAATTTTAAATATATATTACAGTTATTGGGGGAGGGGGGAACCACTGAATAAAATACTCTGGAATTTTTCTGGGATCTGTATCACACAAGTTCTTCTTAATTGTGTCATGATTGCTTCCTGATCCATATGAAGATCCCTGTTCCACATGAAAAGTTAAACTTTTTATAATACTGTCTTTAAATGTGGTTGCATACATAGAGGATAGAAGCATTTCATTTAAATCTCCAGGATATGGACTGCAATTTGAAGAGTACCTGTTAAAACTTGCTCAACAGTGGTGGGGTGCTTCCAGTTTGGATCATTTTGGTGGTACCAGTGGCAGAAATTTGCCCCCGCTCGCCAAACTGTTAGCAATGGCTGGCTGACCATACACCCCAAACCAATCTTCTAGTTGCCACTCCTTGAAAGCAGCTAGCAGAAAACCCTCTGCGTATGCAGTGTCCTTTCCACTATGTCACATGCACTTCCGACACAATACAAACCAGTAGGGAAGGTAAGTAGAACCCATGCTTGTTGCTGATGGCTTTGAAACCTACTGTAGAAGCCATATTGACACAGCAATACTAGCACTATGAGGCCATGGATCTCATAGATCTCATGCCAGAGAATTTGATGTATTCTTTCTCAAGTTGTTTTCACCTAAAGAGTTGTCCTTCATCCCTAACCGGAATCTGCTTGGCTGGCTTGTTTGTAACTTACCTCCTATGGAATAGACAACTGGCTTTACAGGTTCAGCTCTTCGCAAATGTTTTGGCAGTTGATTGTTCTCAATATGCCATTTTTTCAGACACTGTGGTTCATGGATGCCTATGGAATGGGTTCCATACTCACGGCCACAAATATAACAAATAACTGTAGGAGGTCGCCTTATCATGGGAGACTGCAAACAACAAATGCAGTTAAAAGACAATTGAGCTCTTAAAACAAATTAAATTGCAGGAAGGGAGTAATGTTGCATTAAAAGAAACTCTACTGATAATGAGATAGAAAAGCAAGCAAGTGCATGATAAAGTATTTTAATATCTACAAAACATAGATTCAGAGGTTGGTAATTTCTAATTCATAGATAAATATTTGTACCAGTTATATAAATCTCCTGGGGGCTTACTGACTTTTCCCAAGCTTTTAAGTAGGTTATTATTTGCTTGTATGAAATCTACTGTGGACATTTCATCAAGGATGTGATAAGAAAACAGTTGGTGCCTGTAGGAGATGAAAGATAACAGCTACAGCTGGGTGACTGTGGCCTCAGCCCATCTTGATGGATGCCAACCATGCAACAAACATAAAAAAGGGACAGGCTTTGGTCATGAGTTGAGCTGTACTCTTGACTGTTTGACCATTCCATCAAGATAGACCTTATATCAGTGGTGATATTCAGCCAGTTCTCTCCAGATTGTGCAAACTGGTAGCTGCGACTGCAGGAAGCTCCACCCACCTGCCCCGAAGTTATGCAATAGTTCCAAATAGCTCAGGGCCCAATAGTAGGCTGCAGCCTGGGGTTGAGGACCCCTGTCCTAGTCTGTGTAACAACTTGTAAAAAAAAGTTATCTGATCTCTAGTAATAAATTTGGATTGACTTATATTTGTCTAATGTTCCTGCAACATTTCCAAGAGGGCAATTGCATTCTCCCTGTTAACTTAAAATAATTGAAATAATTTTATCTTAGTAAAAACATTCAGTTAAAACTTATTTTCATTAAAATTAAATAAAAATGACTGAAATCTCACTACGTAATCCAGACTTTTGATATGCTGGCATTCTCAAATCTAAAATTTGAGATAAGGTGATATTGCAGAATATGTAATGGAATGTAGTGTGAGGAGGTAGATCCCTAGAAAGCAAGGGTTGCATACCAAAGGATTAAGAGTCAATCTAGCCCAGAGATAACATATAAGAGAAAGAGGATAAAGACAACTCCTCCATAATAGTTCATCAAGTATATTATAGATGCAGATAGTAGGGACTTTGATCTGGCAAGAATGTCAGAGTGGGCATGGCTACTATTTTGAGACAACCCATGAGCATAATACAGTACACAGAGGTGTACAAGACTTCTGTATACAAACCCCCAACACTTTACCCTTAGATTATCCACAGTTGACCTATCCAGATTCCTAAGAGGTCAGTAAGGGGTGAGTACAAGTGCACTAGAATGCCTTCCATCCCCTGTCCTATTGATCTCCTATATCTCCTATACCTTTCTTCTATTTCTATATCTCTTCTTCTATTCTTTCATTGATATGTTTTATTCCTATATCTTCTCTTGTATTCTTTCTTAGATATATTTTACTATGAGTATATCCTTTATAACTTTCATTATGCATTTTACTATGTGTATACCCACTAAAACCCTCATTGTGTATTGGATAAAATCAATCAATCAATAAATAAATAATGTATACATACATGTGGTAGGCACATACTAGTTAAGCAATCAATCTTCAACTCCACATGGAGAACTACAAATGCAGATACAACACAAGACGAGAGTGATACACGAGGAGGGATATGCCCTCTCATGGTCTCCCTTTTATAAACAGCTTCTTAAAGCAGCAGTAACCCTGCTGGCTCATCCTTATTGCTTCAGTATTTCAGTTTACAGTCTTATATCAGTTGGTCAGCTATTAAATCATCATTACTCTGACAAAGATTTTATCTAAAAGTGTGACAACTGATATTGAGAATTGCCATGCGTCATTTTAATTTTGGGTCTAAGTACAATCACCCAAAATTATGAAAGTTGATGATATGGTCAAATTTTAGTTATTTAAAATGTGTTGGGGAAGATATGCCAATGCTATTGCATGGTGTAACATAATTGTGGTTAGTTCTGGCCCAGCTCCTGCCCCAAGGACTGTGGATGTGGGGGAGACATCCACATGCTGCAGGCCTGTTTTGCCCCTGGTGGAATCTGATGATGAAGGCTCCTCTGATCAAGAAGACATGAGTGACAGGGAAGAGGAGAGTGTGGCAGGCAGCTCAGAAGGAGATCAATTATCTAGCTCCTCCTTGGATTCAGAACAAGAGTTAATGATACAGCCACGCATGCGGAGAGTGATGCATAGGCAACGACAACTGAGAGATTATTATCAAAGAAAATGAGGCCACCTGTGATTGGGTGGGGCTGTGGTGATTAGTGAGGCTGCTATAAATAGCAGCCTGTGGGTTTGGCCATTGTGGAGGATTATCTGATCATTGTGTTTTGTGACTGCTTTACTGACTTTGACCTTTTGTGTGCTGCTTTTTCCCTGCTTTGAAACTAAACCAGAGCAAAGTGTGTTTCACTTTGTGAAAGAAGAAGGACTGTGAATTGCCTCACAGCTCCAAGCTAAGTATCACAGAACTGATAAGGGACTTGTACAAATTACCAGTTTGTTTGGAGATGAGTGCTCTTTTCTCTACCAAAAGAGGGCTCAGGTTAAGGGAATTTTCATTATAAAGAACATTGTTTTGAATTTTCAAACGTGTGTGTGTCTGAAATTTGTACCTGTGAATTTTTGGGAGGAGTCTACCAGAGAGCCCGACAGAACACATAATAGTATTTGATATTTGAAAAATATTAATACTAGCTCCTTGCATTGCATTAATTGATATAAATAAACTATAGCAAACCTTCTTAATAAATACTGGAGCAGATCTACCTATCCTAACTGGAGTCTTTAACTTGGAGAGATGAGAGAAGATTGTAGAAATGCAAGGAGTTCTACTAGATTATACAGCCCTTTTCCCCAAGATGTGAAATAGTCCTTAGATACTTAAAATAGAAAAGATTCAAAGCTACCTTTGAGTGGCAAAAGCAAAGACATGTTTTAACCAATATATCGTACTTGCTAATAGGTTGATAATGGGGGCTTTTCAAAGTAGAAATAATCATCCTGCCTTCCACATCATGAAGTTCAATAGTTCAATATCTGAAAGAATCCAATGGCTCAATATTATTCATTCAAGGCAGCAAATCAATTCGTTAAAATATAATGCTAAGAGTTAATTTGTTTTGGGATTCCAGTTCCCCCCTTTCCTGAGTATTGGACTATTGACTTCAGCGGGAAAATTTTAAAAATGAGAAAATTGAGGGGATGATGCAGAGATGAACTTTCTGCCTCTAGGTAACTTAAAACCTTTCGGTCCTGTTTCAGAGTCCAAATTATTTTTATTTTAAACATATATATTGATTTCCTGATGTTTTAGCCCTTGCATGGCAAATGGGGATGGGGGAGGGAGGGAGGGATTTAAAAAATAACATGCATTACAACATCATCACACAAACGACAGGAATTGTGTATTGTCATTTGTGTCATGATGTCATAATGGGACTGCCACAAATTGCAGAACCTTGCAGTTATCTGGTCAATTGTTAAAAATACTGTGGGGATTTCCATTCAGAAATGGTAATCCCATGATATACTGAAGGTATTCAAATCCTGAGAAATCTGCTTTCTTTCAAATCTCACAGTTTTCTGGTCCAGTATTTTTTTTTCTTTAAGGATTTAATAAAAAATAATGATTTGGATGGAAAACATTGTTGAAATTGGTAAGCAGCCAAGGGTTACGATTCCACCTTTATTCAATTTTGTTCAATTTCAAAAACAGATTGCCTAGCACTGCTGGAGAAAAGGGTTCTTCCCTTTGTTAGCACAGGAGATATGTTCCCCACCCTCCTAATCTTACCCCAGAATAGTCCCTGAAAATAACTTTGCAAACAATAAAGTGAAAAGGATTTGATGTGAAGAAGTGCATCAAGTGATGATAACATCTACTTATTAGCTAAAGATTACACAGAAAACTATTTCACTCAGTCCTATAGAGAATGAATGTTTGTGTCATATATATAAACCAAAAAATATTTTATGAATTGTTAGTCTTTGACCTTCCTGTATTTTATTTCTCTCTGTCCACTTTTTTTTTTATTATGCATTCCCTAGGTGTGTTTGAGTGTGTGCACTCTTTTCTTAGACAGGAATTCCATGCATCTGATGATCATAATGTCCAGAATACCCTATGCCTTAATAAATCTTTTCAGATGTTGCCAAATTCTTTGGCAGTTTTAATGCAACTGAGTAATAGAGCTATCCCCCTGGAAACTGGAAAAAAATGAAGACTTTGTGGCTTCATTTTTTAAAATGATGCAGTTGTACTGGAATTCAAATACGGCTTTCAGGGTTTAATGGTATGTGAGATTGACCTTGGGAGACAGGAGGAAGAGCTGCACACTACCAAACTAGTGTGTAAAACAGGGGTCCCCAAACTTTTTACACAAGGGGCCAGTTCACTGTCCCTCGGACTGTTGGAGGGCCGGACTATATAAAAAAACTATGAACAAATCCCTATGCCCACTGCACATACCTTGTTTTAAAGTAAAAAACAAAATGGGAACGTACTATTTAGAGTGGGGAGAAGATCTGAAATTTTATATGTGTATGTTTTGTTTTTAATTTTCTTTTGTTAACATCTGATTGGCTATACAAGGTTTCCTTGGCTTATGAAAAATGTATAAAGAAAGAAGGAAGCACTTTGGCATAATGGTTAATAAGTTAGAAATATAATTGGTGTTGCACTTTTTGAAAGAATTCAATTAAAAGAAAATGAATGTAACTGGATGACAAAATTAGAAAAAAAACCTTTTGCAAC
This sequence comes from Erythrolamprus reginae, assembly GCF_031021105.1. Classification (NCBI taxonomy): domain Eukaryota; kingdom Metazoa; phylum Chordata; class Lepidosauria; order Squamata; family Dipsadidae; genus Erythrolamprus; species Erythrolamprus reginae. The sequence goes on from NC_091951.1 coordinate 291,822,288, forward strand.
TTTTTTGATGATTGATATTTGTTACTAACAAAACACCACATTTTATTCATGGAAAATCAGATGGTACACTGTGTTGTTTGAATGTATGTTGAGAGAAAAAATTTAAAAAATTACCCCCCCAAAAAAACAGTCCTTCCTTCCTCTGTCCCTCCATTTCATTCTTCCTTCCTTCCTTGTTCCCTCCATTTCTCCTTCTTTCCTTCCTTCCTCCCCTCCTTCATTCCTCTCCACTTCTCCTTCCCTCCCTCTCTTTCCCTTTTCTTTCTTTCTCTCTCTCTTTTCCCTGTGCTCTTGTCACTCACTGGCGGGCCGGATAAATGGCCTCAGTGGGCCGCATGTGGCCCGCGAGCCGTAGTTTGGGGACCACTGGTGTAAAAGATATGTCAGCCACAGAAGGAGGGAGGGCATGACAAATGTATCAGAAGGGACTCTTCCTAGATTTCCAGAGACCAGAAGCAAAGGAGGGGAGAAATGCTTTCAGTTTTGCAAGATTCTGTTAATGTAACTCTTTGTTTACAGTGGTAGTTTGGTATTCATGGTTAATTGGTTCCAGGAGGTAGATGAGTACCAAAAATGATGAGCACCAAACAAATTTTTAAAGAATAATGTAATAAGTCACAAGGCAGCTGACACTGACATCTTACAACTTTTGTGTTGAGTACCAAACAATGAATACTGGAACAAATTTTTCACATCAAAATGTATTGCGTACCAAATTTGTTGAGTTTCAAAGTGTTTGAGTACTAAGGCAGCATTGTATTTTATGTTCTGTTATTATTCTGTATAAAGGCAGAGCTAGTATTCCTGGTTGTGTTTCTTGTATGCATTACCTCACAGAGCAAACACAGGATTAGCCCCTTGATTGCATTGAGAACATAGAAATACTTCAATTTTTGATGAACAGTGACAGGAAATACCCAGAAACGATGTGTATTTTTATTTTGTAAGAGGACATGCAACAGAGAAAAGCAGCAGATGGCAGTATCCGATAGTCAAGAAGCAGAGTGAAGGGCATTAAGTGGTTGCTGTAGATTGACAAGAAGACAAGATATTAGAAGCATTTAGTAGCAACCAAGGCAGGAAGTAGAAACATTTTCCCTGGAAGATCACAGTCGTTTTTCCTCACTGGAAGAATATTAATCTCTGGAATGCTTATCTTTCCCATACCAAAAAATTGTCCAAAGCAGGATTCAAGAAGCAGGATATCCAACCAGACCTGCACAGCTTAGTCAAACAAGCTTTTGATTCATTTTTTTAAAAAAAGTTTTCATCTTAAAGTTGCTCAGGTTGAGAAACACTACTTTAAATGATTTCTTGAAGTGCAATTAAGATTGGTTAATCCAAATGAGTCCATATATCCCTAGCAATTGCATACCAAACAATTGTATTAAACTAACAAGCTCATAATAGAGAAACTGGCTTTCTCTACAGATCAGAAAAGATTCAGTTGGGAAATAAATCAGGCCTTGGATAAAAATTCAGTGGAGCATTTTTAATTGGTCTTGTATGGGGACCATCATTGTCTTTAAGAATGCGGTTATGATTGATGACAGTTTAATGTAAGCTATAGTTTTAAAGGGTTGAGAAGATTAAAGAATGACAGAACAACAGAAATGAAGAAAATTATGCCTTAGAAGAAATTGCTGCAGCAGAAGGGCTTTTATTAATCCAAGAGTATGAAATTATTTCCCCTATATTTTCTATCAGTGCTTCTCATAAAATCTCGGAGAGGGGCGGCATCTAATCTATTATCATTATTATTATTATTATTATTATTATTATTATTATTATTATTATTATCTCAAAAACTGAGTTTAAATTTCCTCCATATTGTCCCAAATGTGCTTCAGGAGGTAGCTGGATTTTTTTCTTTTTTCTTTTGAAGACTTTTTGCTTCTCATCCAAAAATACATTTCGCTTCTCATCCAAGAAGTGAAATGTCTTCAAAAGAAAAAATAAATAAGTTCAGTTGCATCCTGAAAAAGCAGCTTTGGACAACCATGACCTGGATGATTGAGAATCTCTACAGACTACCTTTTGTATTGTTTCCCTTTTCTGATTAAAATACTGACTCATTCCTATAACTGGGAATGGGGCATTGATACTTACCTGAGCACCCATTCTCAGGTGGTAGAAGCAGCCTGCAAGGATGTGTTGGACCATGTCCATTAGCCATCCATGGAGGCTAACTCAATCTACCATGGAGAATGGGGCTTTGATACTTACCTGAATGCCCATTCTTATGTGGTGGAGTTAGCCTCCAACTAACACAATCAAACCCATCTTTGGAGGCTAACTCCACCTACCATGGAGAATGTATATTTTCGGTGGTATCCTGTAATTTAAGGTTGATCTTCTATTGTTCAGTGAGAGACATTATCAGGCCAGTCTTTAGAACAGTGTATTTCAAACTTAGCAATTTTAAGATGTGTGGACTTCAGCTCCCAGCATACCTCAGCTGGCTGGCTGGGGGATTCTGGGAGTTGAAGTCCACACTTCTTAAAATTGCCAAGTTTGGGGGGGGGGGAAACCTGCTATAGAAGGACCCTATCAGTGGGACTCCAACTCATTTATTCCTAAAAATTTCCCAAGCAAATCAGTGAAATAAGCCAAATTTCCTCTTGTTTTAAATTAGTATAGATGCCATGGGTGCAGTTTCAAACAATTCAGTAAAGGAATGCACATTTAAGAACCTAACTCAGTATGGAGAGTAAGGATCCTCAAGGTAGTAAAAGAAAACACAATCTTTCCGACTGAATTTTGTGCAGCTTCATTTGTTCTGGGAGAAAAGCTCTCGGTTAAGGATCAGTCATTGCTAGATCTACAAGTGCATTCTACTTGCTTGATTTTGGCTTAGTATTCACCTAGGTCTGTTTGAGTGTGTAAATTCTTTACTTAGAAAAGAACACCATATATCTGATGATCATGTTATTAGTGGTAATATTTTAAGTGGAAGGCATAATCATATTATAGCCCATTCTACCTGATTCCATTGCAAAGAAAATTTATTATTTTTTGTAGAAGCAAAAGAAGTATTTTTGAATTTCTGAAAGGAAAAAAGAAGTCATTTAATAGTAGTTGAAAATTAAAATTAAAAATTTTCTCTATGCACATTCAGCCTGAGGGAAACAGAGATGGAAACCTTAATAAATTCAATATTTAGCTGGTGCTCATAGCTGTTTCTGTATTCCTAGATGATGTTTAACAAATATATTTTCTCCTGTAATTTTTTTGTAAATCTCAGTTAAAGGATAAGCTCATGAAGGTTTCCTTGCATACCCTGCAAGAAGCATTTATAATCTTCTCTAATGTCCTGCTATACATCGAGTAATCTAGCACATAGGATACATGAAAAGATCTAAATGACTTTCATTGCAAGGAGAAGTTACATTGCAAGTTAATCTGCCTTTTGAGAAATATTGGTCTTTATCCTAGCATGACTATAGCAATTTCAAATTGTAAAATGTTCTATATGGTTCATGCTAATTTTTATATTCAAATACATTAAATTGGTACCATTGCTACAAAAGAGCAAACTGTTTTGCTGAGTATTCTATCAAAATGAAATAGTATGATTGCATCTTCTTATTTTGCCCTAGACCACATTTAAGCATTCTAAAGCTTGTGAGCCACATTTGGCCCCTTTACTGTCCTGTCTGGCCCACAGCAGGAGTGGAGCCCATGGTGGGGGCTGTAGGGGCAGGAGCAGCAGTGGTGGCCCTATAATTCAGCCCTCTACCACAGTCTCAGTTTTATATTTGGGCCTTTGGAAAATTAATTGCCCACCCATGTTCTAGACACAGGTCTTGATCTGAACTTCTAAGGGTTGTGTTGTTGCTACCATTTGCTTATAATGTAAAACACTTACAGTGATGCCTCATCTTACAAACGCCTCATCATACAAACTTTTCAAGATACAAACCCGGGGTTTAAGATTTTTTTGCCTCTTCTTACAAACTATTTTCACCTTACAAACCCACCGCCGCCGCTGGGATGCCCGCCTACGGACTTCCGTTGCCAGGCAAAGCTCCCGTTTTTGCGCTGCAGGGATTTCCCTGAGGCTCCCCTCCATGGGAAACCCCACCTCCGGACTTCTGTATTTTTGCGATGCTGCAGGGAAATCCCAGCAGGATAATCCCAGCATCGCAAAAACAAGTGCTTCGCTGGCAACGGAAGTCCGGAGGTGGGGTTTCCCAGCAAGGGGAGCCTCAGTGAAATAGCAGCATCGCAAAAACACAGAGGTCTGGAGCGCTTGTTTTTGTGATGCTGGGACTATCCTGCTGGGATTCCCCTACAGCATTGCAAAAACACAGAAGTCCAGAGGTGGGGTTTCCCATGGCGGGGAGACTCAGAGAAATCTCAGCAGTGCAAAAATGGGCATTTCGGCTGGCAAAAGGGGTGAATTTTGGGCTTGCACGCATTAATCACTTTTCCATTGATTCCTATGGGAAACATTGTTTCGTCTTACAAACTTTTCACCTTAAGAACCTCGTCCCAGAACCAATTAAGTTTGTAAGACAAGGTATCAATGTATTTATATTTTCTGGAATAAGACTCTAGCAGGACTGAAATCAAGAGTGAAGATTTTACCATTAACTTCAATTCCAGTAGAATATCATCTTGCAGTCTGCACATGAGAACAATGGGGGCCTCTTTCAGCTAGGCATGATGCCTTCTCATTTACCTTGTCTGATGATGATGGCCCAGAGTTTGAAGAACCTGGATTAGACTTCTTTTTACAACTCTTTTGATGTACAAGGAGGCGATCTGGGAGGAAAGTGCGACCACAGTTTGGACAGGGATGGAGCTGAGTTTGAAAGCTTCGAGCTGCTGCTTCATTTTGAACTGCTATACTAGAAGACTTTCCAGAAAGGGACTGGGGTTTAACAGGCGGTGCTCTCCTGAGACGTTTCGGTAGTTTGTCATTTTCAATATTCCACTTCTCCAGGCATTTTGGTTCATGAATAGGAAGAGATTGTGATCCAAACTCTCTGCCACAGATGTAGCACACCCTTAAGCCTGGTCTTCTTGGTGGAATAACTGGTCGATCCCATTGATCCTGAGACATGCTTCCAATACCTGGCCTTTTTGATACTGTCACGGTCTTAGGCCTCTTCTTTCCAGGATTTGGTTTAACAACAGCATTTAAATTCACTACATCTGCTGAAAGTGTAGGAAGCTCTGACCCAATGGATGTTGAGGCCTGTTTTGAAGACAATCTGCTACGGACATTAGTAATAGTTTTTCCAGAAGTTTTATGATGTTTGCTCAAAGTCTTTTTCATTAAAGCTGTTTCCATGAAAGTTACAATATTCCATTACAGTCTCTCAGGACATAAGTAGTTGTGCTTGTTTGGACTTAATGTTCTCTGTGGTTGTCTTTCAGTTGATTTTTAAATACTGTGGAGTTCTTTGGGATAAAAATATCAGAAATTCTAATCTTAAGGGGTAACTGGGAGAAATCTGACTACATTTGCAGTGCTCTGATGTTTTAATAAGGTGGTTTCTATGTGTTCTTTTTTGATTTTCTGTTTTTAGGGGAAGTGTCTTTTTTATTCTGAAAAGAAATATATGAACACATTTTAATTAAAAAAAATAGATTTTTAAAAAAGATAAAATATCCAAATTAAATAAAAATGATTTGGAAATACATCGTTATTACATTTCTATCAGTTGAGCAGGGGGAGAAGCAGACTAGCTGACCACAGTGGAATTTATTTTGAGTATACAGTATATACAGTATATTCATCAATGTACTTGAATCTACGTTTCAAAGGCCACTAATGAATATTTTTTTAAAGCCATGTCATTCATACTAGGCAGTATTAATTAATTAATGTAATTATTAACATTACAGTATTTGGGTTAAGTAGATTTTAGCATCCTCATAATGAACTTGAAGATCTCCAACACTTTGAGCCACAGATTTCATCTGCCAGACAATATAGAAAATGAAAAGAAGCTGTCATTTATAGTAGATGGATTTTAATATAAAACCATTCTAGTAGGCTGTTCCTTGAATATTCATTTGAAGGAATAACACTTATGAAATATTGATGTATCATAATAATCTTTTTTTCTTCTTATCGTGAAACTATAATATTTAGATAATGAATTAAAGGGGAGGGATAAAATGGCAGGAGCGAGAACCCAGTGGACTGTATTAAAAAAGGCTATCTTAAAAGCCACTGGACTGTATGTAAGACAAATAACTAAAGGTAAAAGGAAGAAGAAACCGCTATGGTTTAGCAATGATGTAAGGGCTATAGTCAATGAAAAAAAGGCTGCCTATAGGAGGTATAAAGAGTCTGGAAGTATAGCTGATAGGGAGATGTATAAAATGAGACAGAAGGAGGCGAAACAGATAATATATGCTTCTAAAGCCTCAAAAGAGGAAGAAATTGCCAAATCTGTAAAGAAGGGGGATAAAACCTTCTTCAGATATATTAGTGATAAGAAGAAGAAAAACTGCGGCATCACAAAGCTTAGTACCGGGAATAATACATGCATTAATGGGAATAAGGAGATCGCTGACCATTTCAATAGCTACTTCTGTTCAGTTTTCTCAAAAGACACCTTACAAAATAATACTATAGAGGGATATAGCATTGCTTCCAGCTGTACGGATTCAGCTCCAGTGATCTTAGAAGCCAATTTCTTAGAAGAACTTGAATTATTAAAGATAAATAAGGCAATGGGTCCAGATGGCATCCACCCCAGAGTTCTTAAAGAACTCAGATCTGTCATTGCTACCCCCCTGACTGATTTGTTTAACCAATCCTTGTTAACAGGAGAAGTTCCTGAGGATTGGAGAATGGCCAGTGTTGTGCCTATCCACAAGAAGGGCAGTAGAGAAGAAGCTGGTAACTACAGGCCAGTTAGCTTGACATCAGTTGTAGTTAAAATGATGGAGACTCTACTCAAAAAGAGGATAAATCAGCACCTAAAAAACAATAACTTATTGGACCCAAATCAGCATGGCTTTACTGAAGGCAAATCATGTCAGACTAATCTCATTGATTTCTTTGACTATGTCACAAAGGTGTTGGATGAAGGTGGTGCCGTGGATATTGCCTACCTGGACTTCAGCAAAGCCTTTGATACGGTTCCACATAAAGAGCTGATAGATAAATTAGTGAAGATTGGACTTAATCCCTGGATAGTTCAATGGATTTGCAGCTGGCTGAAGCGTAGACATCAGAGAGTTATTGTTAACGGCGAGTATTCTGAGCAGAGTCAGGTTACAAGCGGTGTGCCACAAGGGTCTGTTCTGGGTCCTATTCTTTTTAATATGTTTGTGAGTGACATAGGGGAAGGTTTGGTAGGGAAGGTTTGCCTATTTGCCGATGACTCTAAAGTGTGCAATAGGGTTGATATTCCTGGAGGCGTCTGTAATATGGTAAATGATTTAGCTTTACTAGATAAATGGTCAAAGCAATGGAAACTGCAGTTTAATGTTTCCAAATGTAAAATAATGCACTTGGGGAAAAGGAATCCTCAGTCTGAGTATTGTATTGGCAGTTCTGTGTTAGCAAATACTTCAGAAGAAAAGGATTTAGGGATAGTGATTTCTGACAGTCTCAAAATGGGTGAACAGTGCAGTCAGGTGGTAGGGAAAGCAAGTAGGATTCTTGGCTGCATAGCTAGAGGTATAACAAGCAGGAAGAGGGAGATTATGATCCCGCTATATAGAATGCTGGTGAGACCACATTTGGAATACTGTGTTCAGTTCTGGAGACCTCACCTACAAAAAGATATTGACAAAATTGAACGGGTCCAAAGACGGGCTACAAGAATGGTGGAAGGTCTTAAGCATAAAACGTATCAGGAAAGACTTAATGAACTCAATCTGTATAGTCTGGAGGACAGAAGGAAAACGGGGGGACATGTTTGAAACATTTAAATATATTAAAGGGTTAAATAAGGTCCAGGAGGGAAGTGTTTTTAATAGGAAAGTGAACACAAGAACAAGGGGACACAATCTGAAGTTAGTTGGGGGAAAGATCAAAAGCAACATGAGAAAATATTATTTTATTGAAAGAGTAGTAGATCCTTGGAACAAACTTCCAGCAGACGTGGTAGATAAATCCACAGTAACTGAATTTAAACATGCCTGGGATAAACATATATCCATCCTAAGATAAAATACAGAAAATAGTATAAGGGCAGACTAGATGGACCATGAGGTCTTTTTCTGCCGTCAGACTTCTATGTTTCTATGTTTCTATAATAGTGAAAGTAATAATGAAATGGATATGGTGAAACATGCAGTGAACTTAAGGGCTTCACAGGGTTACAAATGCTAAGTTGTTTAGCTCATGGACAAATCTCATGTGAGATTTATTAGAGGACCATTGAGAAGAAACAATGGAAAATATACCTTATTTTCAGCCTGCTAAGATTTGGTCCATCACTCCAATTTGCATTAATTGATGCATATCAAAATTGACCAAGCTGTTTACCTTTGAGGTATTTTTAAGCAATACTGTAGGTTCTGGGAAAAAAGAATGCTGAATTAATTATAGCATTTTGCTGAAGATCAGTTTAGAAGAGAAAAGTAAACAACTTGATGGCAATGTCTGTTATTGGACTTCAAAGTTCTCAATGGGATACCGAAGAGATTTATGCTTTATTGTGAGATTACACCATGTGATCTTTTCCCCCCTTTCTGTCAAGCTGGAAGTGACCTCTAAGTTCATATTCATAAATTTGAAAACTGACTATTATGTTCTCAATCTGTTGCACAACACATAAGTCTTTAAAAGCAATATAAATATTTATTTATAAAAGGCAAGGTGAAGTACTGTTTCTTTGAATATTAGGACAAAACTAAATAGCCATAAATGGTCATCATTTTTCTTTCATACGATACATTCAGAAATCTTCAATGATGGCTTTGATTCACAAACTATACACTCTGCAATGGAAATAAATTTAAAATAAAAGAATTACTTACTCCAAATAATGATTTATAGGAGCAGAGGATGTAATCCAAATGCTGTCAGAAGGGGATGCTTTATGTTTATAATACAGTGATCCCTCGATTTTCGCGATTTCAATCTTTGCGAAACGCTATATCGCGATTTTTCCACCCGATGACGTCACTCCTTTCCTTTCTCATCTTTCTTTCTCTCTCTCTTTCTCTATCTTGCTTCTTCCTCTCTCACACTCTCTTCCTCCCTCTCTCATCTCTTTCTTTCCTTCTCTCTCTTTCTCTATCTCTCCCCCTCTTGCTCTCGAGCGGCAAGCGAGCAGCTGGGTGGGCGGGTGAACGGGCAAGCGGCAAGCGGCAAGCGATCGGCCGGGCGGGCGGGTGATGGGCAAGCGGCAAGCGACAAGCGATCTTGGGGTTTCCCCTTTGCCTGGGCGGCGGGAAGACCCAGGGAAGGTTCCTTCGGCCGCCCAGCAGCTGATCTGCTCCGCAGCGCGGCAGCAGCGAGGAGCCGAAGATGGGGTTTCCCCTTTGCCTGGGCAACGGGGAAACCCCATCTTCGGCTCCTCGCTGCTGCCGCGCTGCGGAGCAGATCAGCTGCTGGGGGGCCGAAGGAACCTTCCCTGGGTGCCGCCCGCCGCCCATGCAAACTCCACCATCTGTGCATGTGCGGCCATGAAAAAAAGGGCGCGCATGCGCAGATGGTGTTTTTACTTCCGCAACCCTACATCACGAAAAATCGATTATCGCGAGGGGTCTTGGAACGGAACCCTCGCGATACTCGAGGAATCACTGTATTTCATAATGAATCGGTAACTTAAAACTATTTTTTTAATGACAAATAGACCTAATTTTCTCCACTTGAACCTTAAAAAATAACCCATGGCCTTTTAAACTTTGTTGTTTAGTTCCTGTGTGTGTTTCAATACCAATAAGCAAAACCATGTACATCTAGTAAGTCAATAGCTTCCCCCAAAGTCTATTATTTTATTGGTTGTCTTTGGAAGTAACTGCATGCATATTCATATAATTGTTTCTTCCATCAGGGCATACCTGCATTGAATATTTAAATTGCTTCTGTCCTCTGCTCCTGTTGGTTTGATTCTAACCCACTTGAAGGAAATCCTGTCTGGTCTAGTCTAGTCACACTGTATTATTGCAACAGCTTGCCAGGTATTTAATCCAGACAGTAGGAAACCAGCAAAAAATGTTGCCAATCTTAGTCATATAACTATGGAACCCTGCAAATTGGTCAGACTAGTTGCAGACTACCAACCCTGCAACTGGCAAAGACTAGTTGCCAAGAGCCTGGCATGCAGTTGCATAACTTTGGGGAGGAACGGTGGGGATACAGCCATGTATTGATATTATCCTTCTCTTATTGATTGATTGATTGATTGATTGGTTGATTGGTTGATTGATTGGATTTGTATGCCGCCCGTCTCCGTGGACTTTCTCCTATTGGTATCTTATCTATTGGTACTTCCTACATGATGCTACCTCTGAAGAGCGTTCAGAACCTACAAATTGTGCAGAATGCAGCCATGTGAGCAATCATGGGCTTCCCAAGCTATATGCCATATGTTTCTTTAGAACTCCGTGGACTGCATTGGCTGCCAATTGGTTTCCAGATGTGATTCAAAGTGTTGGTTATGACCTATAAAGCCCTACATGACATCGGACCAGATTACTTACAGGACTGCCTTCTGCCACATGAATACCAGCATTTCTGTGGGGCCCTGGCCCTCTGGAATCAGCTCCCCCCAGAGATTCACACTGCCCCCTCGTCTTCTGCAAGAATTTGAAAATCTTTTTATGCTGCCAGGCTTTGGATCACTACACCCTAGCCTTTAGTCAATGAATGTGTGGCATGTTTGTGGTTGGAATCTGAATGATTTTTAATGTTTTAGCCTTTTAGAGTGGTTTTAAATTAGTTATTTATATTAATTGGATTTAGATGTGTTATTGTATAGTTTTTTATTGATGTGTTGTGAGCTGTCCCGAATCCACGGAGAGGGGCAGCATACAAGTCCAATTAATAAATAATAATAAAATAAATGTGGTAATTAAGCAACTGGTTCTAAGTTGAGGATAACCTGTACAAATCATGGGAAGAATAGTTTTAAAAGGTATTACAGATTATCACAAGCAGTGATTTAATTAAACAGGATTCCTGCTTCTATGAAGTAGCCATTGAACTGTTGGGTTTAGCCAGCAACAAACCTTAAGAAAAGAAAGGCCACTTGATAGATAATGAGGATTTAATAAAAGGTGACAATGGGGGTGCCAGGCAGTGTGAATAAGTCCTCGGTTTATTTTATCTTTCCAGAGATTTATCTTTGTAAACATTTCACAAAATTCAAGACAGTATTCTCCCCCCCTTTTTTTTTTGAAAAAAAGTGTGATTTCACTTGTGTATGTGTGTGTTTTTAATGAAAAAAACCCCCAAGGGTTGTTTTTTTTTAGGAAGTGCTGTTAAAAAAAAGAAGGTGTTGACAGCCAAAACTGTCATGTATTTTACCTACACGCACAAAATCAACATGGAAAATAACTACAATTTTTATTATATCAAGTATGTTGTAACGTTGTAGCAATTTCATTGTAACAATTACTTTCCTTTGTTGTCAGAAATCATTCTGTCGGGTTTTTTGCGGGATTTTTCAGGGTTCCAAGATTTTTCACCTCAGTGAGTCATCAAATAAATGGTGACGATATGCCTTCCTCCTCTGGAAAATATTCTTGAGCTTAATAATCATCATTAAAACTTAGCTTTTTCAGACTAAATAATGAGTCCCTTAGGCATCAACTGAAAGAGCTCTACTTGTTTTATTCATTCCCCAAGGATTATTGCAGGAAGACAGAAGTATCCTGTGTATTCCTGTTTTTTACCTTTGCTAATTTAAGCAGCATGTTAAGTAAATAAATGGTTTAAGCAATAATTGGACAGATTTATGGCAAGCAGTTTAGACTGGAGGAGCCATAAGAAGAAATAAATATCTCTTCCCCCACAGCAACAGCCCTAATAGAATTTTGAGTACCCTCTGCCTGCTTTTCTAAATACTACTACTAAACCATTGAAAAATCCAGTGACTCATTTGTGTGTGTGTGTGTGTGTGTGTGTGTGTGTGTGTGTGTGTGTGCTTACATGACCTTAACTGTAGGTATGATCTGGATGTCCCAGTCAGGCAGAGCTTACTTCAGAGTTAAACCCTGGGAAAAACTATTTTCTTTCCTAAACTCCTCTTATTCCCCAGGATTGTCTATTGCAAGTAAGTGACAACTACACATCATGACTCTATGATGCCCACAGCGATCTGGAAATTCTGATGCAACATTTTTTCAGTGCTTTGCCGAAATTGTCAAATGATCACTATCGTTGCTGAGGATAAAGGTAATAGTTAAGGACTCCATCTTGGGGATTAATTAGCTATTTGAACTCAGAGATATTGCTCTTCTTTTCTGTTTAGGCTGAAGATATAATGAGAACTCAGCCAATTAATGGAATTGGGATATTTATTATTTGATTTGATTTGATTTGATTTGATTTGATTTGATTTGATTTGATTTGATTTGATTTGTTTGCTGCCCCTCTCCGTAGACTCGGGGCGGCTCACAACAACAATAAAACAATGTACAACAAATCTAATAATTTGAAAATCACTAAAAATCTCTTATTAAAAAGCAAAAACATACACACAAACATACCATGCATAAACTGTATAGGCCGGGGGAGATGTTTCAATTCCCCCATGCCTGATGGCAGAGGTGGGTTTTAAGGAGTTTACGAAAGGCAAGGAGGGTGGGGGTAGTTCTAATCTGGTTCCAGAGGGTCGGGGCCGCCACAGAGAAGGCTCTTTCCCTGGGTCCCGCCAAACGACATTGTTTAGTCGCCGGGATCCGGAGAAGGCCAACTCTGTGAGACCTAACTGGTCGCTGGGATTCGTGCGGCAGAAGGCGGTCCTGGATATTTTCTGGTCCGATGCCATGAAGGGCTTTATAGGTCATAACCAATACTTTGAATTGTGACCGGAAACTGATCGGCAGCCAATGCAGACTGCGGAGTGTTGGTGTAACATGGGCATACCTAGGGAAGCCCATGCAGCTGCATTCTGCATGATCTGAAGTTTCCGAACATTCTTCTGAATATATATGTTTGTTTATTTGTTTATTTGTTAAGTTGCAGAAGCAACCTCGGTAACCTAGATATTATGGTTATTGGGTGATTTAGAAGTAAATAACTAAATCAACATTAAGGTATTGGTGAATAGCTTGAGAATTTCCTTATTTCTTTAAAAACTGTTTGAAGATAATCTACCCATCTTTAAACACCCTCTCCCATCCACATTTTACATTCTTCTCTTTTTTTTTAAAAAAAAGACCTATTGGTTCCTAAGAGGGATAATTGAAAATTCAACAAGCTGTTGCAGCTATTGAAAAGAGCAGGATAGAGAACCGGGAATTCCTGCAAATGGGGAAAATGGTTTCTAAGAGGTTCCACAAGTGTGCAGCATTAAAGTTGCATTATGACTTTAAGCAGACTGCAACAGAGCGGGAACTAAACTGAAACAGTTCTCAAACACATGAAATGTTGCATCACAGAGATACAAAATTATTTTTGAACTGACAATATTTGTGATGAACTGACTGCTTTTCTTCTTCACTCATATCTACTTGCTCTTTCCTACAGCTAGGACACTCTGCACAGCAAACTGCCAGCATTAGTTTCTTGTTTCTTGTGGGATTTATGTATTAATTTGGAAATAGTTCAGAAATTGTATGGCCCACAGTGTTAATTGAATTGAATTTATTAGTTTTGTGAACTGCCCAACTCCTTTCTGACTCTGGGCAGTGTACAACAGATTAAAAAATAGTAAAAAAAAACAGTATAAAACCCCATTAATAAAAACAATCATACTTCTTTGCTGGAGCTAGATGCTATTGCTCAATAGCCCCAGGCCTGACAGGAGAACCAGGTTTTTAAGGCTTTCTCGAAGGCTAGGAGGGTGGGGGCGGTGCAGATCTCTGAAGGTAGCTGGTTCCAGAGTGCCGGAGCTGCCACAGAGAAGGCCCTCCCCCACAGCCCTGGCAACTGGGACCCAGAGAAGGCCAATCTGGTGGGCTGTAGCTGGTCTCTGGGAAGTGTGAGGCAGAAGAGTCTGGCCCTAAGCCATGAAGGGTGATAACCAATTAAATTGTGTTTGGAGACTGATTGGCAACTAGTGCAGCTCACGTAGCATTAGTGTTATATGGGTGTACTGAGGCACAGCCATGACAGCTTGCGCAGCTGCGTTCTGCACTAATTGTAGTCTCTGAACACAGAGCCTCAGAGTCCCTCTTTTTTTTTAAGCCTTAAAGGTTTGGATTTCTTTTTATTCCCCTCCCCTCACCTTCTTCCTTCGGCAGTAACTGTCCTCCTCCTCTTCTTCCTCCTCCCACCCAAATTCCAAGCTTGTATTTCTTTCCTAATGGGTTTGCACGCATTATTTGCTTTTACATTGATTCCTATGGGATAAATTGCTTCTATTTAAGAACGTTTCTACTTAAGAACTTGGTCACAGAACAAATTAAGTTCTTAAGTAGAGGTACCACTGTACACTGCTCAAAAAAACAAAGGGAACACTCAGATAACACATCCTAGATCTGAATGAATGAAATATTCTCATTGAATACTTTGTTCTGTACAAAGCTGAATGTGCTGACAACAAAATGAAATTAATTGTCAATCAGTGTTGCTTCCTATGTGGACAGTTTGATTTCACAGAAGTTTGATTTACTTGGAGTTATATTCTGTTGTTTTAGTGCTCCCTTTATTTTTTGAGCAGTATATTTGTTTCTAAGTTTATATGTTCATAAAATTAGACACTTTCATGATGATTTTCCTGTTAATTAGCAAAGCATCTGTGTTTTTAGCAGCTTATTTTTTTAAAAAATATGTCTTTTAATTTGCAACAGCTTAACCAAGTAGAATTATATTTAATTATGTCCCAATTTGAATATATACAAATTAAATTTATATTTAAAAAAACAAGCAGGAACCTGAATTTCATGACTCTGAAATCTGGCATTAAACCAACATAACACAATTAACTATATATCTGTATTATTTTTATACTTCACACAAATGTTTTTGTTTAATAACTAAACAGTAATTTGAATAGTTCAGTTTTATATATAAAAAAATAGGAATTCAGTAACTGAACTCACCTTCTACTAACAGTTGCATTTCTCCACTCCATGTTTGCTGTTGCTGGGTCTTACCTTGAAATCTCTCAGTCTTTAAACTTCTACTTAATGATTCCTCTGAGTATGCTGAAGAATTAACAGATGCAAAAGCACAAGGTCTTAATAAGGCCTACCTTACTTATTTAGTATGTTGGCATGTTGCTATGGTAATGGACATCCCTTTCTTTGTCTCTAACATGTTGCCTAGCTGCATTTATCAACAAAAGTGAATGAACAAAAGTGAGTTTCTGTGAAGTTGATTGCTCTACAGCAATGTTTCCCAACCTTGGCCACTTGAAGATATTTGGACTTCAACTCCCAGAATTCCCCAGCCAGCAAATGCTGGCTGGGGAATTCTGGGAGTTGAAGTCCAGATACTTTCAAGTGGCCAAGGTTGGGAAACACTGCTCTACAGCATTGTTTGGGAAAGGGGAAAAAAGTGTGAGCAGGACCAAATTTCAGTAAGAACAATCAACCAATGGAACAATTTGCCTTCAGAAGCTGTGAATGCTTCATCACCAGAGGCTTTCAAGAAGAGACTGGATAGCCATCTATCCGAAATGGTCTGATATGGCAGGGGTAGGCAAAGTTGGCTCTTCCGTGACATGACGACTTCAACTCCCAGAATTCCTGAGCTATCATGATTGGCTCAGAAAGTATGGGAGTTGAAGTCCATAATTCATAGAAGAACCAACTTTGCCTACCCCTGGTTTAGGGTCTCCTCCTTGAGCAGGGAGTTGTACTAGATGGCCTACAAGGTACCTTCCAACTCTGTTATTCTGTTCTATTATATTCAGCAATAAATACAGAAAATTTCCAAAGCTCTTGAAGGGAAATTCAGGCTTCCTCACTAATGGTTGAACATAATGCCTCCCACTTTTCTTTAAACTGGGACTATTTTCCAAGCTGTATCCTCCAAGAATCATTTCTACGGAAGAGAGAAAATGCTTAGGAAAGTAGTGTAAGCAATGTTTTTTGACCTATTCCTTTGACCACAATATTAAGATCATGCAAACTTTGAACCAAATTTGGGATTACAATTTAGAAGGCAGCAAATCGGCTACCACACCACAGCCTTTTTGTTTCTTTCTGCAGTTAAATAAATACATAAAATGTTTCCATCTGGTTGTAGAGCTTAAGCAGTGGCGAATGTATTATTTGACTCCATTATTTTTTTCTGAACAAAAATACTGTTTAGATTTGATTCTACCTTCCTTTCTTCCTATTGAACTGTCTCTAACTAAACACATTGGCAGAAACAGTGTTTTGTTTTGTGCTACTCAGCAACAAGAGTCTCTTGTAAACATAACTTATAGCTGAAAGCAAGAAAGAGAGAGAGAGAGAGAGAAACCAAGCTTTTAACAATGGCGGCCTCTCCTTTAATGCAAGCACTGAAATAATAAAGCAATATTCTAGTGAAGTAAAGGTAACATTTTAAGATAATACTATAATTATACTATAATGAATTTAGTAGTTTGGGATCAAATACTTCTATAATATTCTTTCTTTCTGCTAAAGAACAATCTAGGAAGAAAAAGACTTTCCACATATTTGCTTATTTATTTAGGATAATAGCACACTCCTTTTCTACCAAAAGGTCTACTTGATCTTTTTTTTTTAATTGTTATTAATTTTCTTTCCCTTTACTCTTGCCATCATTTACAGAGGTATCCCCCGTTTTGATGCTTTTGGCAGGTGACTGAAATGTTTGCTATCTATCCAAAGAACTGACTGTTCTTAAAAGGTTCCAAATTGTCAAATTTTAGGCTGAAAATGCAGATGGTGAAAAGTTCAGAAAGTTCAGTTTTATTGACTTAATAAGAATAACAGTTTTGTCCTCTTAGGCAATTTTGTAGGGTCAGAGGAAGAAGTAAAATCCCATGTCAACATGGTTGCTCGTTCTTGAATTAAATTCTTCGCCAAACCACAGCTTCCATCACACCCATTTATCACTACAAAGAATATGCAAGAAGATGGGAACAGCCACCACCTTGTTTTTAAGATGCTCCAGAGGTTTTTAGCATGTCAGAGACATCTAATTCACACAACTTTCTCCTTCTTCAAAATTGCTTACTTTAAAAAAAATTCTGATAAATAGCTATAGTTGTCCATTTTCATTTTAAGACAAAATGTGAACATTTGCTTGACAAGGACACCGGTTTTCTGTTAAGATACTTGTGAACTGGGACAGCCATGTTAACAAGGTTAGCCAATGAATAGGCATAGCAACTAAGTCAGCTAATGGGAGCTAACTATTTCTGAATCTGTGCAGAGAATCAAAACTGAAAACATAAATTTAAACCTGGGAGTGGCTCAGTCCATTCTGTATTCTCTGAACTCTGAACTAGAAGATGCTTGTGTTTTACTTGTAACTGTTGCTACATTGAAGAAGAACTCTGTTAATGGTATTGTAAATATATATATCATATTACTATGTTTATAAAGAAGTTAATGAATCCAGCTGAATTGGTCATCTCTGTGTGCTTCTGGAAATTGATTTTTCTGCAACAAACTCTAATATTTTTCTCACTTGTTGTCTTCCAAGCATGTTAGATAAAATCCCAAAATTCTCAGACTTTGAGAGTTCCCACTTTGGAGATGCTGTACAAAGATGTTATTCTCATTAGTTGTTCTTCTGTTTTGGAAAATTCCCTTTTATTTGTATTATCTGCCACTATAGTTTCTGTTGCCCTTATAGTTCTAAGATGCCTACATTTCATGTTGCTTACCGCAATCTGTAGATGTTGCCATCAAACACGAAATATCATTTCTAGACACCAGGGATTCTGTCCTGAAGATGTGAATGTTCTCAGTTGACACAAACATTCACATTGCTACCAAAACACATTCAAATGCTCATAAACTATATTTGCCTTTGAAGTTTGAAGTTATTCTGCGAATCTGATCGTTGTTCCAGCTGAAGCAACAAGAACTTTTTGCACATGTCAAAATCTGTACTGTATGCCAAAATCAATCAAAGTAGCTATCAAATCTCAGACTACAATTTGTTTCTGCTCTCAAGTATGACTGTGGCAATTTGGACTGATTTTATCATTATTTACCAAAAATATTTTGATTCAGTGCTCTGATTAGACTAAAAAGAGTAGGGCAAGATCTGTATAAAATACCAGACAGGAAAATATATCCAAGAGAGGCCATGTTTCTAATGAACAGGGGGGAAATGGTACTTTAAAAATAGGAACAAAACAACAACAGCAAGCCAGAAACCACCATGCAATATTCTATCAAAGGATGTAATATTTATAGTGTACCGATCTAAAGTCCCCCACAAAACACTTCCTTGACAAGCTGATGGATGACAGGGGAAGTACCAATGCAACTGCATTGGTCCCAATGCTGGCTATCCCTGTTAACTAAAAATGCTGGGGGAACCATTGGGAGCAAGCAAAGAATTGTATTTGGGGGAAATTACATTTGATAAGATGAAAATTATTGGGAATTTGCAACTTATGTCTGTTTCAATTTAAAAAAAAAAAAAAAAGTTCTCCCCCCGCCCTTCTTACATTTTTCCACACTCTGTGAATACATATACTCTTGATGCACTTTCTATGCACTTTCTTTCAAAACATTTGTCAGACCAGTTCTTGAATACAGTTCACCTGTATGGAATCCACACTGCATAACAGACATTAATACAATTGAAGGAGTCCAGAAATACTTCACAAGAAGAGTCCTTAACTCCTCCCCATGCAACAAATTACCTTACTCCTCCAGACTTCAATTACTACGTTTAGAAAATTTACAGCTATGCTGCCTCCGAACTGATTTAACTGTTGTTCATAAAATCATACATCACAATGTACTCCCTGTTAGTGACTACTTCACCTTTAACAACAACAACAACACAAGAGCATGCAATAGATACAAACTAAATGTAAATCGCTCCAAACTAGACAGCAGAAAAAATGATTTCAGCAATAGAGTGGTCAATGCCTGGAATTCACTACCGGACTGTTGTTTCCTCCCCCAATCCCCAAAGCTTCAATCTTACATTATCTACAATAGACCTCTCCCCTTTTCTAAGAGGTCTGTAAGTGCACCTTTGTACCTACCATCCCTGTCCTAATGTATTTTTATCTTTTCTATCTTTACTTATATTATGTTAAACATATTACAATACTATATTTGTATGACAACATAAATAAATAAAAAAATAAAATTATAAAGAGAAGCTTGTGGGTTTGGGCACGTATGCATATTCTCTTGTATCACACCCCTTCCTTTCTGCTAAGTAGGAAGGCAATTTATTCTTTTAAAACTCAAGCAGAAGTTGTTGGAGAAGAAACTCGAAGCTAGTGGGATTTACCAGCTCTCCCTCAAACTTAGCTTGAGTTTTCAGAAAGGGTTTTCCCCCCCCCAAGATACTAATTTAACAAATAAAGATTATTATTAATAATAATAATAATAATAATAATAATAATAATAATTATTATTATTATTATTTAGATTTGTATGCCGCTCCTCTCCGAAGACTCAGGGCGGCTCACAACAATAATAATAACAATGTTACAATGGAAACAAATCTAATATTAAAAAACATCTAAAAAACCCATCATTTAAAAACCATGCAACACAACCATACCATACATAAAATATAAAAGCCTGGGAGAGGTGTCTCAGTTCCCCCATGCCTGGAGATACAGGTGGGTCTTAAGTAATTTGCGAAAGACAAGAAGGGTAGGGGCAATTCTAATCTCTGGGGGGAGTTGATTCCAGAGGGCAGGGGCCACCACAGAGAAGGCTCTTCCCCTGGGGCCCGCCAAACGACATTGTTTAGTCGAAGGCCAACTCTGTGGGACCTTATCGGCCGCTGGGATTCGTGCAATAGAAGGCGGTTCCGGAGGTATTCTGGTCCGATGCCATGTAGGGCTTTAAAGGTCATTACCAACACTTTGAATTGTGACCAGAAACTGATCAGCAGCCAGTGCAAGCCACGGAGTGTTGGAGAAACGTGGGCGAATCTGGGAAGCCCCACAATAGTTCTCACGGCCTCATTCTGCACGATCTGAAGTTTCCGAACAATTTTCAAAGGTAGCCCCATGTAGAGAGCGTAGCAGTAGTCAAACCTCGAGGTGATGAGGGCATGAGCGACTGTGAGCAATGACTCCCTGCCCAAATAGGGCCGCAACGGGTGCACCAGGCGAACCTAGGCAAACGCCCTCCTCGCCACAGCCGAAAGATGAAGTTCTAATGTTAGCTGTGGGTCAAGGAGGATGCCCAAGTTGTGAACCCTCTCTGAGGGGGTCAATAATGTCACGCTGAGAATTGCCAGCCAACTGAGACTTTCCTTAGTTAAAGAGTTAATGTGTTTTTTCTTTTCTCTGTTCACACCCGCTCTTACATCACTCCCACAATCCTTATCCGTATCCTTTTCTACATGTCATATCCGCCTGCCTACCGACAGATGGAATTGTCCTTGGGAGGCAAAACCCACAGCCACTCCGTCTTGTCAGGGTTGAATTTGAGCTTGTTGACACCCATCCAGACCCCAACAGCCTCCAGGCACCGGCACATCACTTCCACTGCTTCGCTTACTGGACATGAGATGATTTATTTTTCAGGAACAAAAGAAAATAAATAAGAACTGCACCAAATTCATTTATTTCCTGAATCTTATATTTAATGTAGTGATTATGGTCTTCATATAGGTTCAATCCTTACATAGATATGTCTATGAATGCAATGATGCCAGTATGCAAATTAGATCACATACTCAAAGAATGAAAATTGTGTTAAATTTCAGTGAAAATTAGGTATAGTCCATGACAGGTTCTGTTGCACTGAAATTTGCTCAATCAAACTTTCAAGGCATCTAAGTTGAGGATAAATCATGAGCATCCATAGCAACAATAGTTTTAAGCCAAATAACAGAAGATGCATTGTGACATCACAGGGAAAGCTCCACCCTTATTAGCTTGCCTATACCATCAGCAATTTAAACAGGGAAGAGTTTACATCACAATGCACATTTTGGTCATGTAGTTTCAACACTACTGTCACTCAACACATATCTCTCTGCATTCTATTATGTTGTCACTTTCTATCATCTTTTGTCTGATTTGTTTTGCCTGCTGATATTAGTCTAGCCCTGGCTTTCAGATGCTAAAATATTCCAATACTTTTGATTCCCTACCACCCATCTTCCTAAGTATCTATCTTCATTTCACTATCAGTTTCATTGAACTTCATTTCTGAATAGAGATATTAATTTAGCATACAGAAATTTGGCAGGCCAAAATTTTAGTGATGTGGAAGTAGATATACAGTATTGTATTTTCCGAAGTATAAGAAAACACCCTTTTCCTCCCTTAAAGAGGCTGATAATTTGGATGTGTCTTGTACTCTGAATGTAGCTTTGTCTTTGTAGGTTTTCTTTTAATTGGTCTAACGTGCTCCAAATATTTCCTTCCAGGTACTAATGATAGCCCCAGCTCTTGTAAAAATTATGGCAGAAAGCAGCAATAAGGATTGTAATTAGCAACCAACAATGCCTTAACTGATCTCTGGTCTAGTTGATAGGTGTTCTATCTAACTATGTGATACCAATCACTTCAACCATGATAATGTCAAAGATAAGGGGGGGGGGCATTCATTGGGTGGCTCAGAGTATGTATCTGTTATGCATGTGTTTTTTTTACCAATAGTCGGAAAGTAGTAGTAGCTACCTCTAGTGAAAAGTTAAGGTAAAATGAATATGTAATGTTATGTATGCAGATCATCTGTATTTAAATAAAAGCAGATAAGAATATTTTAGTCAAACTTATTTCAGCAGATTTTCAAATAATATTTTCTTAAGAACTGCAATACCCTAGAATCGATGCATCACTCAGAGAAAAACAATCAATAAATAGACAATAGGGAGTTCACCATGATTTAATCAGTCATGCTTTCTCCCAAAGGGATTAGCTTCTTTAAAAGCTTGAAGGAAGCAACATAAAATCTCACCGTTTTGAAATTCATGCATAAAAATTTGGATACTTGGCCTGAGATTTTTAAAATAAAATTACTTTCAATTAAAGAAAATATTACATATTACTAGAGGATAGCACTAATACTAAAGCTCAAAAAGTGACAATCATTTTAATTCTAAACCAAGTCTATACACGGTGCTTCAAAGAGTAAATTTTATGAATGCAGAGTGCCTTTCTAATTGCAATGGAATAAAAATCAATATATTGCATTTAGATTTGCATCCATGTTACTATTTTTTTAAAAAGTGGAATGAATAATCAAATGATTCTTTATAAAAAGAAACAAACCCAGCTCTGGACAAAGATGGCATAATCTGCAATGAATTATATCTTTGAAAACTCAAGTTGTAAGATGCTTCTCATCACATATCACTAAACTCTATATGTTAACATATTTCTCTAATGCAATATTTATTTCTATTGAATATTTCTACTAGATAAGTGTGCAGCAGTAAAGACGAAAGCATAAACAGCATTTTATCTTAAAATATTTTATGTTGAAATACTTAAAATTAGATTTTATTTTGCTCCAAAATTTATTTAGGAACTTTGATAGTCAATAGCATATGAAGTATCATATCTAAGACAGTTTCGAGTAGAACATAATGATTGGGCCAACCCCAACATTTACCTGTTGTTCATTATCTTTATTTCTTTCCTTTTTCACCCTCTTTAGGCCTTATTTAATATGTAGGTCATAGTTTTCATTTGTTCAGTGTAGGTACAGGCGGGATTCAGGCAGGTTGCACACCCACACCTTAGTTCTGTTTTGAAAAAAACATTTTGATTAAAAAATAAGTCACCTTTATTTTTTTAAAAACCAAAGACTACTTACCCCTTTATTTGCAATGAGTACACAGTGATTTTATTTATATGGACTCATAATTTTTAGGTTCCAGAATGGTTAAAATGCAGCATTGGAGGCTATCTCTGCCAATTCCCAGCAGTTTGATCCTGGCTTACTCAAAGTTGACTCAGCCTTCCACCCTTCTGAGATTGGTAAAATGAGGACCCATATTATTAGGGGCAATATGCTGACTCTGTAATGTACTTGGAGAGGGCTGGAAAGCACTATAAAGTGTATATAAGTCTAAGTGCTATTGCTATTTTATTTTTTAAAGTTTGCTTTATTATTTTTCTATCTAACGCATATTTCTCTTGCCCTGTCTATTTTTATCTCTAAATTTTTCATACTTGTCTTTGTATCCACCTGCATGGGTTTCTTCTTCTTCTTATATTCTTCCTTCCTGGCCGGCCGAAACGGGGAGGAAGGAGTCTCTGTGACATCAAAGCCCCGCCCCCAGAATCTCATCATGGGATTCCCCACCTCCTTTTGCTTGCAGCGCCGCTGCGGCATCCTTTTCTGTAAAAATAAAAGGAAGCAAAAGGAGGCGGGGAATTTCCCACCTCCTTGTTTATTTTTACGGAAAAGGACGCCGCAGCAGCGCTGCTGCTGTTCGGGTTCGGGTTTGGTTTCGGCGAACTCACCCAAAGTTCACAGCAAAGTTCGGCCAAACTCGCCGAACCTGAACTTCATTGAGTTCGCCCAACACTATCCTTAAACATTTTTTCTTTAGCTTTTCCTTCTGGTGCCGCCATCCTGGAAGAATTTTGAATCTCCAGCTGAAGCAGCCACATCCTTTTTTAAAGGGTCTGGTTCCTGTATTTACATACTTCGAGTCAAATTTAACTTGTGTCTGAGAACAACCATCAACAGTTAGCAATGAGCCATCTGGAGTAGTATACAGCGATAACAATTCCTAAACAAAGAAGCCTCTCAATTACGAAAATCTATTAAGAAAAAAAAGAGTTCACAAAGTTCAATAAAGTATATTTCCCAGTCAGCATGGTTAAATATGGAGCTCAAGTAAATGAAACCCTTGCTTAAATGAAACCCTTGAAACCCTTGTCATTCTTCTCCCTGCATTTTATAAACCCTGATCAGTAATGAGTTAGTACCAGTTCCTCATACTTTCAGTCTAAAACACATGAGCCATGTATTTTTGTATTTATTTTGTATGTATTTTTTAAAAGAGAGAGAAAAAGAAATGGGGAAGGCAAACAGGATAATAAGAAAATGGAATAAAATGGCAACGGCCTAGTGACAGATGGGGGAAGGCCCAGGTCACGAGAGCTCTCAGCAGGAGTCAGCATAACCATTTCTATTCTCTCACTTGGCTCTGCAGGGTTTTGGAATTGCTGCTGTTCGAGGTTAGCTGAGGAAGGCTAAAGATGGCTGCTGCACAAGCAGTGATGATGGAATAGCTCTGCTTCCCTTTTCTCCACTTGCCTGGCAGCTAAAAAGAAGGCTTGCTGAAGAGGGGCACCTGCTTTCTCAGCACAGGTTGAAGAGGAAAGAACTGGACTTATTTTTCCTCCCCGCCTCAGTAGCTCTGCAGACTGGGGCACTGGCTGCTCTCCAGCGCATACTAGTATCATATATATAAATATTATTATCCCCCCTCCTCTCTCTGTGTATATATATATTGCTCAAAAAAATAAAGAGAACATTCAAATAACACATCCTAGATCTGAATGAACAAAATATTCTCATTGAATACTTTGTCCTGTACGAAGTTGAATGTGTATGACAGCATGTGAAATTGATTGTCAATCAGTGTTGCTTCCTAAGTGGACAGTTTGATTTCACAGAAGTTTGATTTACTTGGAGTTATATTGTGTTGTTTAAGGGTTCACCATAGCACAAGGCCAAAAGCACCAGCCTGAAAATGACAAGTGGGACCTCATCGAAACGTCGCCAGGAATCTCTGAAACTTACATGGGAAGAAACCTGAATATGCCAAGAGCTTCATGCTTGTACCCATGAAAATCTACAAAAACAAACATATAGATATAATTATCATCATCATCATCATCATTATCATTATTATCATTATTATTATTATTATTATTATTATTATTATTATTATTATTATATATGTTTTCGTAGATGTTTACGGGTATAGTTATGTAAGTCTTGGCATATTCGGGTTTATCCCATGTAAGATTCAGAGAATCCTAGCGACGTTTCGACAAGGTCCCACTTCACATCTTCAGGCTGCTGCTTTTGGTTTTGTGCTTTCTGCTTTGTTCACCGAACACAAAACCGAAAGCACCAAGCTGAAGATGACCAGTGTGACCTTATCAAAACGTCACCAGGATTCTCTGAACCTTAGACTGGAGGAAACCCGAATATGCCAAGACCTACATTATTATATATCTATATGTTGTGGTTAGCTCTGGCCCTGCTCCTGCCCCAAGGACT
This sequence comes from Erythrolamprus reginae, assembly GCF_031021105.1. Lineage (NCBI taxonomy): Eukaryota > Metazoa > Chordata > Lepidosauria > Squamata > Dipsadidae > Erythrolamprus > Erythrolamprus reginae. The sequence goes on from NC_091951.1 coordinate 291,847,698, forward strand.
GTGGATGTGGGGGAGACATCCACATGCTGCAGGCCTGTTTTGCCCCCGGTGGAATCTGCTGATGAAGGCTCCTCTGACCAAAAAGACATGAGTGACAGGGAGGAGGAGAGTGGGGCAGACAGCTCAGAAGGAGATCAATTATCTAGCTCCTCCTTGGATTCATAACTAGAGTTAATGATACAGCCACGCATGTGGAGAGCGATGCATAGGCAACAACAACTGAGAGATTATTATCAAAGAAAATGAGGCCACCTGTGGTTGGGTGGGGCTGTGGTAATTAGTGAGGCTACTATAAATAGCAGCCTGTGGGTTTGGCCATTGTGGAGGATTATCTGATCATTTTGTTTCTTGACTGCTTTACTGACTTTGACTTTTTGTGTGCTGATTTTTCCCCGCTTTGAAACTAAACCAGAGCAAAGGGTGTTTCAGTTTGTGAAAGAAGAAGGACTGTGAATTGCCTCACAGCTGCAATCTAAGTATCACAGAACTGATAAGGGACTTGTACAAACTCCCAGTTTGTTTGGAGACGAGTGCTCTTGGCTATACCAAAAGAGGGCTTAGTTTAAGTGAATTTTCATTATAAAGAACATTGTTTTGAATTTTCAAACGTGTGTGTATCTGAAATGTGTACCTGTGAATTTTTGGGAGGAGTCTACCAGAGAGCCCGACAGAAAATCTATATATATATTATTATATCTCTGTATACCACCAATACGTCCTTGACAAAACAAACAAACAAATAAACAAACAAACATTCAACAATACACCCAGAAATGGCTTGCATGGCTTCAAGTATCTTCTTGCCTTATTTTTCTCTTATTACCCATATCATTAAGAATAAGAAAGGTGGAAAATCTATTCAGCATGTTTAGTAGTGTGCGTGCAAGTATATGTGTGTGTGCTATATCCGGATGTACACACTGCAGTCGTTGCTTTCTGTCCAAGACACTCTGTTTATTTTTTATTTGTTTCTTTTATTGCCTTTAACCTTTTGCCATGTGCTGGCTATGCATGTTATAAATCATTTCTTTTTCAATCTTCTTTTCCCCCCCAATCTTATCTGTGTTTGGAGGATAATAACATAAGGCAAAGTTCAAACAGTTAAACTTTGAGCTCAAGTGAAACACTAGATTGGACTAGAAACAGAAGCAATAGTTGATTTTATTTAGAATTATACTTAAAGAAATCTATTGAAAAAGGGACGATCAAGTGCTGTGCCAAAGAGTAGTTGAGCTGGAAGGCAGGACAGATTTTCTCCAGCAGGTTATAAAATAGTGTTGCTATACAATTTCACAAAAAATTGGGACATTTTTGCCACCCCCTACCCCCAGCACCCAGGAGCTCCCTGCAAGTTTCCCAGACCCTTTGCCCACCCAATTTTTGTGAAAAAATGGGCAAAAATTTTTAGATAACCAGAAAGTCCTCAACTTACAACAATTCATTTAGTGACTGTTCTGCCAGTGTGTCTCAACCGCCTGTAATTGCAGGGTAATTAGTCCAGGAAGACACACACCACACGATAAAAGGAAAACCCAAAAGTTTTTATAAACATAAAAACAGAAACAGCCCCCTTTTTAAATGTCAAAGGGATTTTCTGGTACACACAAGGCACAGGTTAAATGCAATCCAATTGCTCACCCAATAACTGGGAAATTGAGTCCAATTCTAAAGTCCAGAGAGTCCACACACAATCTTGAACAGCACAAAAACCACGATCTTGACGAAACAATGAATCAGATAAACTGCCATAAGGCTAAAACACCAAGCTGCACTAATCTGTAGCACTAATTACAGCAGCCCCACCCAACCACAGGTGGCCTCATTTTCTCTTGTAATAATCCTTCAGTTGTTGTCTCCTATGCATCACTCTACGCAAGCGTGGATGTGTCATTAATTCTTGTTCAGAATCCAGGGATGATACAGATGACTGATCTCCTCCTGGGCTGTCTGCCAAACTCCCCTCTTCGCTGTCACTCACGCTTCCTTGGTCAGAGGAGGCTTCGTCGGCAGATTCTACTGGGAGCAAAACAGGCCTGCGGCATGTGGACGTCTCCCCCACCTCCACCTCCACATTCCTTGGGGCAGGAGCTGGGGCAGAGCTAACCACAACAGTGACTGTTCTAAGTTACAACACTGAAAAAAAGTGACTTAAGGCCATTTTTCACCCATGGCCACACAATCAAAATTTGGATACTTGGGAACTGGTTCATATTTATGATGGCTGCAATGTCCCTGGGTCATGTCATCAGTTTTGCGATCTTCTGACACGCAAAGTCAATGGAAAAGTCAGATTCATTTAACAACTATGTTACTAACTTGACATCTGCAACAATTAATTTAACAACGGTGCAAGTAAGGTAATAAAATGGTGCAAAACTCACTTAACAAATGTCTCACTTAACAACATACATTTTGGGCTCTATTGTGGTCATAAGTGAAGATTACCTGTAATTTCCTCAGATACATCCAGTTAGCTTCATCTTTGAAGCTTTGAATGGAGGTTTGTAGCAGGTCTCCCTGGCCCCATTCCATCGTATTATGAGGTGCAGTGGCATAATGGTTAGAGTGCAGTACTGCAGGCTACTTCTGCTGGCTGCCGACTGACTACAAACCCCTTAGAGAGGGTTGTAAAGTATTGTGAAGCAGTACATAAGTTTAATTGCTAGTTTTGCATTATCTGCATTATCCCAGCATGGTTTCAGTTCTAATTCTAGTTGGGAGCGCAAGGGATAGTGCTAGACAAAGGATTCCCCCTTCTGCTGTAAGGTTTTAAATGACTGAACCAGGAATATAGTTTCTTTAAGCTCTTATGCAGGAATGAGTGGAGTTTCTGGATTTCTAAAGTTTGGTCTTATCAACAAATAAAAACAGGATAAGCAAAGGCATTGGGCAAGATTTATAAAAACAAATCTACATGAGCAATTAACATGAGTTTGAAAAACTGATTTGGGAGGTTATGATGGCATTACTTCTATTTTAGAGATTAGGTTGATGAATTTCCTGAAGGTTCCCCATGGGATTCAGGTTGGAAATAAAACCAGGCACCAGTCCAGATGTTTTCCACTGCACCATGTCAAAGTTTACATTTAACAGCACAAATGCTTAATGCGATACTGTGAAAAATGCAGGATGTAATATGCAACTTCCAGTTGAAAACAAGCTTATGTAAGGGTGTTGGTGCAAAATCTTTCAAGTACATCACAGTAAAATCCCCATCTGGTTGAGATTACATTTAAAATAAATATTTACATGGAGGAATTCTGGAGAAAAATATGTGCTTTAAGCAAAATCTGAACTCTTGGGAGTTGTAACTCACTAATTTTCACTTGCTTAATAGGCTGCCATTAAAAAAAACCCCAACCCCAGAAGATGAATAATAAATTACACATCACAATGTATGATGTTGAGGAGGAAGCAGCCAGTTCTGCTGTTAGGAAGCTAGAAGGATCTGAACATGTAAATGAAAACAGGAATCTACTCTGATTTGGGTGATCAACAACATTTTAAAGTGCAACCAAGTAAAAATCCAGTTCACATTGAGCTGCTTTATTGGTATGACATTGTGCTTTCTAAAAAAAAAATGTTTAAAACATGTACATGAACATGTTAAGTTATATGAAGAGACTCCATTTTGGAGGCAGAAAGAAAAGGGCATTTATAAAAGTTGCAGTTGGGAGAGACAGAGAGAGACAGAGAGAGAGACAGGAAGGAAGGGACGAAGGAAGGAAGGAAGGAAGGAAAGAAGGAAGGAAGGAAAAAGTAAGTGAAAGAAAGAGAGAGAAAGAGAGAAGGAGAGAGAGAGAAAGAAAGAGAGAGAGAGAGAGAAAGAAAGAAAGAAAGAAAGAAAGAAAGAAAGAAAGAAAGAAAGAAAGAAAGAAAGTCTCCATATGAGTGGGACTAATCTCTGATATTTGTGAGTAACAGAATAAGGATATTTTTTTCCAATACATTCGTCAGAGTCGCCAAAAACAACTTTTTAAACATACTGTTATCAAACTTCTGGAGAAAAGCAATTCTTCCAAGAGGTCCAGAACAGCTGGCCAAATTGAAAAGAAAGACAATTGGTACATAACAGTATTATGAAGTCACAGGTCTTGCACAATCATGGACAAAGCTCTTCAAAGATGAATTTCAATAGGAAAAAATTATGGAACAACAGAGTTATCCCATATCTCTACCTCTTTGCCAAAACAGTCACTATCCAAATAATAAGATAACTAGACATCCTGTACACATATCAGAATTTGAATAGGATGGCCTTTCCCTATTCTGTTGTAAATCCTGCTCAGATAATTACAAGAATCAATGGCAAAGTATAAAAGGGAGTTCTAGGAATGGTCCTTTGAATATGAGTCAGACATTCTTCCAATCTGGAACCCTACTTTACCAAAGTACTGTATTATGCAGAAGCTTTTGATGTTTTAAAAAAAATTAGTAAGGTCAGATCTATAGCAGAATTCTTAGGAAAAGCTAACTCATATTTCACTGAACATTTGGTTAAATAATTTTGAATTTGAATCCATTCTTTGTTTGGTATAGAAATTTTATTGTCTATAAATATAAAAATACAATTTAAGACCAGGAGAGGGCGATGAAGCCTAACAAATAAAATGATTTTAGCAAAGCAGAAATTGCTGAATAAACTAAGAATTATATGTTTTATACTTTTTTTTCTTTTTTGAGGAGGAGGTGGGAGTCATTACCATGGCAATATATATTTGCCCTGGTCCCAGTAGATCATTCATACAGAGTTTTGCTTCTGGCTGTGAACTTAATAACACTTGTCATCTTAACTTTATTGGGAAGGCATATACGTGAAGACAGTCTTTGAGATGAAAGGAAAATCACATTAAGCAATCCAGTGGCTAGTTTTGGGAGCTTCCTGTGGAGCAGATGGGGAATAAAGTGTTTAACTGGACAGTGTCCCAGACTAAATTCCATGAAAGAACTTGTACTTAGTAAAAAATATTCGATGCATTTTTAGAAACCCTCTGTTCCAAAATATAACCACTTTTTTCTTCTTCAACTCTTGCTCTTTGATATATTTCATTTTGAAGACATTATTTTAAAGACTGGTCATTTGATGAAATCCAAAAACAAAGGGGGGGGAAATCACATTAATGTTTCTCCAGTACTGTAATAAAGAAGCTGGACACTCACTTCTAGAATCAGTCTAGACGTGAACCTCTATAAATCGGAATGCTGGTCAAGGCTTATAATTTTGTTTTGTTTTTCTTCTGAAGGACACTCCCTTTATATAGACAATGTAACTTATAATTTCACAGGCCCATTTGGTTTTTTTCTTTGTTTTCTTTTATGGGAGAAAATGGCTTTGATCAGAATGAAAATAAATCTGTTCTAATCCTGGCTGAATGTTTTTCTTCATTTTGCAGTTTTACAGTCATACTCCAGAAGTTTCGGGAGATGGAAACAGGTGTGTAACATTTAAGCAGAATAATCCTCTGGTTAATGTAGAGAAGGAGATAAATGTTATTTGGTGTTGGTGAAATGTACACCCTCAGCTCAAGATAGATGGAGGGAAAACAACAAAACTGAGAGAAAGATTTGATAAATGATACATATCGCCAGGGGTGGGCTACTGCCCGGATGTGGGGGAACGTGGTGGGGTAGCTTAAGAATTAAGAATTTTTCCCTATCCACGTTTTCTATCCAAGCATGATTTTATACACTTCGATCAAGTCACCCCTTAAACGCCATCTTTCAAGGCTGAAGAGACCAAGTAACCATATAGCAGTGAGGGTGAACCTTTTTTGATTGGCGTGCCAAAAGGAGGGGGCAAAGGGGTGCGTTTATGCCCACACCCACGCTTCCCTTTGTGGGAGCCTTGCACGTGCATGTGTGACCCCCCCCACACACTCCCTGCATGCAATGGCACACCCATTTTTCACTCTCCCCAGGCTTCAGAGCCTTTCTAGGAGCTGGGGGCGGGTGAAAATGGGCTATTTCTGGCCTCCAGGAGGACTCTGGGGGGGGGGAAGGCTATTTTCACCCCCCCATGGGTCCTAAAAAAAAGGCTCTGGAGCTTGGAGAGAGCAAAAAACTGGCCTCCCCCACCCTCTCAGGAGACTGAAAACAGGCTGTTTCCCTACTCCCTTTCCCTACTTTTGGGCCCCAAAGACCTGAAAATCAGTTGGCCAGTGTGCACTTGCACGTCGGACCTGATCTCGCGTTCCTGATATGGTTCCACCAGGGGTGGGCAGCAGACAGGATGGGGTGGAACTCAGTTCCACCAGCGGAAATGAAGATGCCTGCACAGCTCCAGCTGATCGGCAGCAGTCACTTCCTAGATTACCAGGCTCGGCTCAGCTCTCCTTTTTTCCCCTGCTGCTGCTGCTGTGTCTGTGCTACTTGCTTTGTTCCTCTTTCCTCCTTCTTGGCCTCGGACGAGCTTCCCTCTCTCCTGCCCGGCTCCCCTCCAGCCTCCCACGTCCACATCCCGCCTGAAGTGCAAGCAGAAAGCGTGGGTGGAAGCGGCGCTGGCAGCATTTATGCTTCTTGCAGTAGTTGTTCACCTAGCTACCCAGCCTGAGGTGGGGGGGACGACCCAAGAAGGAGAGCGCGGGAAACACGAAGCAAATTGTCACCCCAGTGAGCAACACTGGTAAGGTTGTAAGTCGAGGACTTAACAGTTCACTTGAACGATGATGATTGTTCAAGCCACTCCCACCTGGTCACATAGCCGGCAAGCCACTCCCATCCAGTCACATGACCATTAAGCTACATCTACATAATAAGCCACACCCACTAAAATGATTCTTGAGAACGATGTCTTTTTAAAGATTTTATTCCTGACAGGAACGCTAATGAATACAGATACTGTTAACCAAATATATGCGAGATAGAGAGAGAGAGGAATACAGTGTCTCTTGTATTTATACTCTTACAGCCCAGCAACAGGCAACTTGACAAGGATACAATTCCGGCGCCAAAACCCAATACCCAATCGGAACATAGTATGCAAATTTCAACTTTGTACAATCTACCCAGCAACTCTGCTCATACTTAACACCCACAGTGTGGCAGTAAAAATTTTGGCTGCCCATTACTGGGCTCCAGGTGCCATAGGTTCACCATCACGGCTATATAGCTGATAGCAATCACTCACTTCAGTCTTGAAAATCTGTTTTAAATAACCTAAATGCACAAATTCAAAGCGATGACTGAGAACTACTGCTATTTTCAGTCTGTCTGTCTGTCTAGTTTTTGGTTTGATTTTGGTATCATTGCCATTCACAGCTGTTAAATTACTTGACATCCTGCTTGAGGATGCAGGGTTTATACAGGAGTAAAGCTCTGGCTGCTGGATGACCTTTCTATGACTTTCTCTAGGTTGCAAACAATGTATCAAGTCTTTATTTTATAGCCATCTTTATTGCTTTAAGAATTGTATCTGATTTTTATGAAGGGCATCATATGTTATAATTTATCAAGGCTCCAGTTTGGCTTGAAAGATATATTCCAGCTACATTCCTGTTCTTAATAATGCTGCTATGGTAGACAAAGTGGATCTGAATGGAACAAAAATTATCTGACCTCAGCTAGTTCCGCAATTTTTTTTCTTTACAAATTGCTAGTCAGGATGATCTGTCCTGTCAACATTTATAAAGCATTTCCCCCCATAAATACTATGAACTGGTTCTGTGCCTACATATTGTCAATGAAGCCTATGTGATACAGAGTGATGGTCTTGCTGTTTCATCAAGTATATTATTAAAATTCTGGGGCCAGAAATTAATTACATCCCAAGGAGACTTCCTGAAATTCTTTGCCATCTTCCTCAGTCCTCGTGATATATTCTTCAAGTGAATTTTACATTCTTTAGGTGAGCACAGGCCAAGGAAGAGAATGGAAAATATATTAAAATTGGAGTTTGGAAATAATTTTAAGGCATTCCTGTAGCTTTCCTTTCAATCACTGAAATTGAAATGCCATGGTATGCAGTTAAGTGAAAATCAGATGGAGTATTACAATTGTCAAAAATGGTTGTGGAAAATTGGTTTTTATTTATTTAATTTATAGTCCAACTGTTTTTTTAAAAAATAAATAATTCAAGGCAATGGGCAGATTTAACATTGCTTTCTCCTCCTGTTTTCCCACAACCACCCTGTGGGATAGGTTGGGCTGAAAGAGAGTATGATAGGCAAAGAGTTATAGCTTTCTGAAAAGTTATCAAAAACAAAGGCCCAGATTGATATTTTTATTTATTTTATTTATTCTTTGTCCAATATACAATACATATGGAATGAAATAGACATTAAGTAGTATATATAGGGATAGTAAGTAAAAAAGAAGAGGAGTGGATGAGAGGGAGAGAATATATAGGATATATGAGAAAAGGAAAGGTAATTGGACAGGGGACGTTAGGCACATCAGTGCACTTACGTACGCCTCTTACTGGACTCTTAGGAACCTGGAGAGGTCAATCATGGAGAGTCTAAGGGAGAAATGTTGGGGGTTGGGAGTACACACTATAGAGTCCGGTAATGAGTTCCACGCGTCGACGACTCGATTGTTAAAGTCATATTTTTTATAGTCAAGTTTGGAGCGGTTAATATTAAGTTTGAATCTGTTGCATGCTCTTGTGTTGTTGCAGTTGAAGGTGAAGTAGTCGTTGAAAGGAAGGACATTGCAGCATATGATCTTGTGGGCAATACTTAAATCGTGTTTTAGGCGCCGCAATTCTAAGCTTTCAAGACCTAGGATAGTTAGTCTGTTTTCGTAAGGTATTCTGTTTCGAGTGGAGGAGTGAAGGGCTCTTCTGGTGAAATATCTTTGGACGTTTTCGATAGTGTTGATGTCTGAAATGTGGTGTGCGTTCCAGACAGATGAGCTGTATTCGAGGATGGGTCTGGCATAAGTTTTGTAGGCTCTAGTCAGTAGTGTGAGATTGCCAGAGCAGAAGCTACGTAGGATCAGGTTAACAACTCTGGAAGCCTTTTTGGCGATATAGTTGCAGTGGGCTTTAGCACTTAGGTCATTTGATATTAGTATTCCAAGGTCTTTTGCTGAATGCGGGTTGGCTGTGAGGGTTTGTTTATTCAGTTCATATATGAGGTTTGGATTCTTTTTGCCGATGTGGAGGGTAGAGCATTTGTTGGTTGATATTTGAAGTTGCCAGGTGTTAGACCAATCTGAAACAAAGTCGAGGTCTTTTTGGAGAGCGAGTGTGTTGTCAGTGGTGTTGAAAAGTTTCACGTCATCGGCAAAAAGCACACAGTTGCTTGTGATATTATCGCAGAGGTCATTGATGTATAGGATGAAAAGGGTAGGATCTAGTACGCTGCCTTGGGGAACGCCACTTTTGACAGGGACGGGGGTGGAAATGGCGCTTCCAATTTTGACGACTTGTTGCCTGTCATCGCTATCATGATCCCCATCCCTTTCCCTTTCTTGCTTTCAGATTGTAAACATATTATCTTTTCACCTTAACAGTATTTGTGCATTGCAATAGTGGTGAAAATCTGTAGCTCGGGTGAAGGTTCCTTCTCCGAATTTGTGGATTGGTTTCTGAACATTTTGTTACCAGGCTAGCTAACATCTTCAGCAGAGTTTAGGGTAGTAGTTTCCAACCTTGGCAACTTTAAGATTTGTGGACTTCAACTCCCAGAATTCCTCAGCCAGCAAAGTGTTTGTTGATGGAATTGCTTATGGAGTGCCAAGCTTTGATGAACTCACAAATATGGTGGATGGTAGCATGGCTGACAATTTTGTGTTGCTTCAGTCAAACTGATGCTGTTTGGTGTCAGTGTTGGCAGATAGTAAATATTTGAGATTGTGATGTTTTATTGCCAGGTGATGTTCATGGGTCCTAGTTTTTAATTGACTTGATGTTTGTCCCACACAAAATTGCTTGCAATGGCTATACAGTAATACCTCATGATACGAACTTAATTGGTGCAAGGAAGAGGTTCGTAAGACGAAAGGTTCGTAAGAACGCTAAAGCTGAACTTCCGGCTTCGGGAGACAGCTGTGAAGCGGCGCGGGTGTTTTAAAAGGTCGCAGCCAGCCTGGGGGGCTTCCCAGCACCCCCCCCCGAACCCCGAACCCGGAAGTTCGGCAAAAGTTCGGGGTTCGGGGGGGGTGCTGGCAAGCCCCCCAGGCTGGCTGCGACCTTTTAAAACACCCGTGCCGCTTCGCAGCTGTCTCCCGAAGCCGAACACGGAAGTTCGGCTTTAGCGAACCCGGGGATTCGCAGCGCGGGTATTTTAAAAGGTCGCAGCCAGCCTGGGGGGCTTGCCAGCACCCCCCGAACCCCGAACCCGGATTCGGGAGGGTGCTGGCAAGCCCCCCAGGCCGGCTGTGACCTTTTAAAACACCCGCGCCGTTTCGCAGCTGTCTCCTGAAGCCAAACGCTAAAGCCAAACTTCTGCGTTCGGCTTCGGGAGACAGCTGCGAAGCGGCGTGGGTGTTTTAAAAGGTCGCAGCCGGCCTGGGGGGCTTGCCAGCAACCTCCCGAACCGAACCCGGGGTTCAGCAAAATTTTGCCTCTTCTTACGAACTTTGTTCGAGTTACGAACCGGCGTTCGGGAGGCTTCTGGGAAGCCCCGCCGCCCGGCTGTTACCTTTTAAAACAGCCGCGCGGCTTCCCAGCAGTCTCCGAATGCCGGTTCATAACTCAAAAAAAGTTCGTAAGAAGAGGCAAAATTTTTCTGAACCCCGGGTTCGTATCATGAGTTGTTCGTAAGACGAGGGGTTCGTATCTTGAGGTACCACTGTAGTTGTTTTTGTACATGAAATTGTTACCAGGCTAGCTTCATCTTTATGTATTTGTGCATTACAGAAACCTGAGCGTGCACCATGGGAGTTCTCCGATTAAGTCCTGCATTACATGCTTACCCATGAGAAAATATTGACCTTTCTATTGCTTATTATAATCAATTTAAGTTACACTGAATTGATTTTTTTCAGTGCTAATGGTAATTGAAATAGGTCCAGTTGTTTTAGACTATTTTCTAGTTACGATGAATACCTTGTCAGTTGAATTGCCTATAAACAGCATCCACTGAGAGATAAAACTTGTTAAAAGTGTGCTTGATTCTTGCAGTTTTTTAATTATAAAAATAGCCAGAAGGAAGAGTGAGAACTGGCTTGGTTGTAACGGCAGTAGTGAATATTCCTTAACATTCATAATACTGGAAAGAGAATTTATGAATTCTAACTAAATCTCTCTGTTGTGGATTATTTCCAGCCAATCTCCAATATTCAGTTATTGGTGGGGTTTCGGTTCCAGAAGGGGTGCCATGGTGGCTTAATGGTTAAGATACCTGAGCTTATTGGCTGGAAAGCTGGCAGCCCAAGTTTGAGACCGGAGTTCCACATGACGGGGTAAACTCCTGTCCTCACCCCAGCTTCTGCCAACTTAGCATCTTAAAAGCATACAAATGCAAGTAGATAAATGGGAGCACTTTGTTGGGAAGGTAACAGCACTCCATGATGTCATGCCGGCCACATGACCCTGCAATATCTTCAGACAATGCTGGTTCAATGGCCTTGAAATGGAAATGAGCACTGCTCCCAGTAGTTGGCAACAATTGGCAGAGTAAAATCCACCTTTTACCTTTTTTGATCCTTCCATTCCAGGATTGTCTGAATTAGACAACTATCAATATTGACTACTACAGTTTCAAGCCTAGTTATAAAACAGCACCTACTTTGTCGATGTTCATGCTGGAACTTAAATAGGAAATCTGGCTCCATATTATTCAGCTTCACCTTTCCATGGCTTTTGAAATCATCAGCTATGGTAATCTCCATGACCACAGCTCCGATGGGACTTAAGGATACTGTTGTTTCATTATTCCTGTGAATGGCAGATTCTATAGGTGAGAGTGAAAGACTTCCACTCAATGTTATGGAGGCTGGCTTAGGACAGTGATGGTGAACCTATGGCACGGGTGCCACACCTGGCCCACAGTCATATATGCCGGCACGTGAGCCATTGCCCTAGCTCAACTCCAGCATGCATGTGCTCACTGGCCAGCTGATTTTCGGCTCGCACGGAGGCTCTGGGAAGGTATTTTCGGCTTCCAGAGAGCTTCCGGGGAGATGAGGGAGGGCATTTTTGCTTCCCTAGGCTCCAGTGAAGCCTCTGGAGCCTGGGGAGGGTGAAAAATGGGCCTAGCGGGCTCCCAAGAAGTTGGGAAATGGGCTGTTTCTAACTTCCAGAGGGCCTTTGGGGTGAGCAGGGGAGGGAATTTTCACCCTCCCCAGGCATTGGATTATGGGTGTGGGCACTCGTGCAGGCGCAATAGTGTATGTGCATGCACTTTCGGCACCCGAGGGCAAAAAGGTTCGCCATCACTGGTTTAGGATACCCCTCAAAAGAGGTTATCTGGAGATTCATTACGTCCTCTTTTTTGGCATAAATCCATATTTAAGAACTATGTATAATATTGGTATTATACCAGATAAGGGCATACAAACTAAGATTAATCCAGACATACTCCTGTTTAATTGAAAACCAATCAGGGAATGAGGATTCGGTTTGTTGTAGATGAGATCAGATTTCCCTTGAAGACTTAGATATGTTGCTTGAATTACTCATTCAGCATGAATGTGGATGTCCAAATTGTGGATTGTTGGGGGGGGGGTTTGCAGAGATAAGACTAAGTTACCAACTGCCTATTCCAAGAGATGTCACAGCTGGTCATCATGACACACATGAATCTCTATAACAGGGGAGTGAAACTGGTGTCCCACGAGCACAATGTGTCATGCGCTAGCCCCCCCTCCCCCGGTTTAGCAAAGGGGAAAAGTCATGCTAAGTCAGATGACATCAATGTGTTGCCGCAAGTTTGACACCCCTGCTGTATGATATGATCTCTGCAGCTACCGTGTTTCCCCGAAAGTAAGGCAGTGTCTTACTTTCTTTTTATCCCCAAAAGCCCCACTGTGTCTTACTTTGGGGGTATGTCTTATATTGTCCCAGGCAATTTTTTAATTTCTTATTTTGAAATATGTAATAAATAAAATCTAGACTTTACAATTTGCGGGGGGGGGGCAATGTAGCCTGCATGATAAATCATTTAAGTATACAGTACTGTACCTCTTTTAAGGACTCAGAAGCGGGAAGATTTTGGTCTTATTTGGCCACCGTAGCTGGTGCTAGGAAGTGCTGATTGGTCCTTTGAGCTGTTCATCATCCTTGGTTCGGGGAGCTTGATGAAAGAAGTGGCAGAAGCGCGGGTGAGTGGAGGCGGGCAGGAAAGGCACGAACCGAGGGTTTTAAGCAGAAGGCGGGGGCGGTTCAAGCAGCGTTCCGCCGTCGCCGCCGCTCCTGCATCTTTCGCGGAAGTTCTTGAATGGTGGCGGTGGCCCTTGATCGCAGCCGATGAGGTTCGGCTTTCTTCGCTTCTCCTGCTGCTTCCTTTGCTTTTCTGCTGCTGACTAAGGCGACGCCGGCCGGGCAATTGGAAGGTACCCGATAGCCCTTTTCGTCGCCTTTCCTGGCGGGGAGAGCAAAGGCGGCGGCGGGAGTAGTGGAGGCGAGGCGGAGAAGAAAGAAGCAGCGGATAGCTGGCAAGGCGCCGGCTAGAGGGCTGGACCCCGCCGCTTTGCCGCTGCTCCCGCCGCTGCCTTTGCCTCTTGCCCGGCGGGAAAGGCGACGAAAAGGGCTATCGGGTCCCTTCCAATTGCCCGGCCAGCGTCGCCTTAGTCAGCAGCGGAAAAGCAAAGGAAGCAGCAGGAGAAGCGAAGAAAGCCGAACCTCATCGGCTGCGGTCAAGGGCCGCCGCCACCATTCAAGAACTTCGCTTCTCCTGCTGCTTCCTTTGCTTTTCCGCTGCTTACTAAGGCAACGCCGGCCGGGCAATTGGAAGGGACCCGATAGCCCTTTTCGTCGCCTTTCCCGCCGGGCAAGAGGCAAATGCGGCGGCGGGAGCGGCGGCAAAGCGGCGGGGTCCAGCCCTCTAGCCGGCGCCTCACCAGCTATCCGCCGCTTCTTTCTTCTCCGCCTCGCCTCCACTACTCCCGCCGCCGCCTTTGCTCTCCCCGCCGGGGAAGAGGCTGGGCGAGCAGGCCGAGGTGCTGGAACTGGGGCTGCCTGTCCTTGGCGTGAACGGCGGGAAGGTGGCGCTCGGCACCCGGAATCCCGTCTTCTCGCCACTGCCCGAGCTCCCTCCGGAGCCTGCTGCCGCCGCCGCGCTTCCTCTGCCGGCCGAGGAGTCCTTATCCAAGGAGTCCTTGGGAGACTCTCCTGGGCGCGAAGCTCCCTCGCCAGCGCCGCGAACTGCTCCGACGCCTCCCTCGCTTTTAGTACCGTGTTTCCCCGAAAGTAAGACATATGTCTTACTTTCGGGGTATGGCTTATATTAGCCGACCCCCCTGAAACCCCCCATATGTCTTACAATCGGGGGGGTCTTACTATCGGGGAAACACGGTAGTACAGCTGCTTAGAAAAATTGTGGGTATCTGTGCTGCTTTCTTCCCCTCCTACTTGAGCATCAGTATGGCCGAGTTGCCAATAACAGGTACGGAAAAAGACAAAGTAAAGCACGCAGATAAAAATATTTTTCCTTCAAAGGGAGTGAATGGTCCAGAGGAAAAGAACTATAGAAGCAAAGCAAAGCACAACACAACATGGAAATGTGCCTGATGGCCACTGTGTGGAAAACAAGTTCTTAGAGGAGGAGCAGCCTGTTAGCAAAATAGAAGGAATGTGCACCACTTGAAGCAACATTGAAAAGCTTAGTGGAAAAATAACTTGAGGTTTACTAATTATGAATATTTATGTTTACATCATTTGTCATCTATGCATATTTATGACTGTATCACTTTATTCTCCTTTCCTGAAATGTAAATATGCGAGGGCATCCTTTTGTCTGTAGGGGTTGCTCCCATTGTTTTCTGGAAGAAATTCTTCTGATGCATGTTGTTAAATAAATAAATAGTGACCCTTGATTATTGGCTTTTGGATCCTGCATTTGATTTCACGCCATTAACAAAGAAGGGGGGGAAATTCTAGAGAGAACAGAGGTGGAACAGGATTTGTAAGAAGAAAATGAATCTTTGATTATAAATGTTTAGTTTTTAAGATAATTTTTAAATTAATTATTCTATTAATTGGCTTAGAAATGTTTTATTTATTGTATCTTTTTATCAAAATGTTGTAAGCTGCCCCGAGTCCACAAAGAGGGATGGCATATAAGTCAAACAAACAAACAAACAAACAAACAAACAAACAAATAAAATATTGCTAGTAATACCATAGAGCAGTGATGGCAAACCTTTTCAGCACCAAGTGCCCAAATCAGAACGCATATGTACATACGTGGACCAGAGCACCACAAACCCAAAGATCAGCTGTCTGGTGCACTTGCACGTGCCAGCCACTTGGTCTTCGGGTTTCTGGAACTCCGGTGCGCATAAAGACCAGCTGGCTGGTGCAAAGGGAGCTGGGAGTGGTGGGAAGCCTCCTTTCCCCAAATGGAGCAGTGTGTGGGGAGCTTCCCTTCCCCAAAGGAGCTGTGAGGGTTGGGAACGCCTCTTTTCTCCAAATGGAGTTGAGAGGGGGATAAAGCTTCCCATTTCCAAAATGGAGCTAGGAGTGAGGGAAGAAATACTTGTGTGGCCAAACAGTGCTGGGGTTGAATCTCTACAGATATGAGACGACATGGTCAACAGAAAGTGAGGAGAAAGCATGCACGTGTCTGACCTGAAAACCATCTGGCCAGTGGAGCAGAGCTGAGCTGGTCAACGGTTTGCGTGCCCACAGAAAGGGCTCCTTATGCCACCTGTGGCACGTGTGCTATAGGTTTGCCATCACAGTTATAGAGTGTAGTATAATAGAGTATAATAATTGTTATGGTAATAATAATAATTAATGTAGCAATAATAGCAACAGAAAGAATACAGGATAGAGACAATAGAAAAAACTCACATATAGATTTATAAGTTTCACATGTCTAGCTTAATTTTGTAAAAATGAAACATCTTCCCAGCTATTATAGGGAGATACTAAAAATTTCCTCGTTTATTTTGTAGCTCTTTTAAGTTTGGATTAGTCTAATTAACCACATTTTTAAAAATCTGTCCTCTTGAAGTGGACAAACTATTGACACCGGATAGTGGTAGAACATTCCATTCCATTCCATTATTGCAACAGCTTCTCTACAGTAGGTACTGGCTTCTTTCTGAGTTTAAAGGGATGGTTTTAATTTATAAATTCTATAAAATTTGGAAGCAGATTATTTAGAACACCACATTTTCCCATTTGAGCATATGGATGCTCCTTAGAAGAAGTCCTTTTCATGGTCCCATCTTTCTTAGAGGCATATTTGGTGGAAATATGAGAAAAAGATTTTCTGTGACTTCTCCCGGCACCGAAACTCTCTGCCAAAGAAAGCTACAATATTTATCCTTCTTGATCTTTTATTGGCAGACAATGACATTTTTATTCAGACACGTTTTGTCTGTAACAGGTTTTAATCATCTGAATGTTGCTTTTTAAAATAAAAAAAATAAAAACACCCTACTTGCATTTCTTATAATTTGTTATGTTATTTTAAAAAAAAACTTTTTATCTGTGTTTCATAGTTAGCTTCTTTCAACAATATATTTTGTGCAAATATGTGATAGTAATTTAATAAAAACAGAGATATGTATATGCATATGTTATCTAGCATAATTTATTCTGCACTGGTTAAGCTGTACCTGGAGCATTGTATCCAGTTTTAAGCCCTCTATTTAACCAGAAAAGTAAATAGAGAAACTCGAACAAAAAAAGTCAGCCAGAAATTGCACAAGTTCTAGGAATCTCTAAGATAGAAGTCTTCAAACTTGGCAACTTTAAGACTTGTGGACTTCAACTCTCAGAATTCTAGGAACTGAAATCCACAAGTCTAAAGTTGCCAAGTTTGGGAACCTCTGTTTAAGGAGTGAAGGGAAGAGCAAAAGTTAAGAAAAGATATGAGGGATAGGGATGAAGCTGGTTCTGTAGCACCTGCTTCTTCGGGGGTGGGGGTTATTTCTTCTCTAGGAAAGGGGCAGGACCTGCAATGTAATACTGCTTTCATACCTCCTGCCTCCTTCCATGAATGCTACTAAACAGTTTATTCTATATAGCAGAGAACGAAGCGTTCAGAAAATTAAATGGAATCTTTAAGCTAGAGATCTTCAAACTTGGCAACTAGTGGACTTCAACTCCCAGAATTCTCCAGCCAGCATAGTATAGTTTGGCTGGAGAATTCTATGAGTTGAAGTCCACAAATCTTAAAGTTGCCAAGTTTGGGGATCCCTGCTCTAAGGAGTGAAGAGAAGTGTAAAAATTAAGAAAAGATATGAGGGATGCAGGGATGAAGTTTTATTGAGAGAAAATTCAAAGCTGTCAATAATATTAGCATGATATGACTGTATGTATGTTTTTTATATTGGGGTTCCTTGTTTTTAGATTTTTTAAATGTACAATTGCTATTTTAGATTTTAAATTATTAGATTTGTCAATACATATTGTTCTTTATCACTGTTGTGAGCCACCCCGAGTATACGGAGAGAGGCGGCATACAAATCTAATTAATAATAATAATAATAATAATAATAATAATAATAATAATAATAATAATAATAAAAAAATGTTATAAGATGTGCTGAAGCATGGGAAACTGTAAGATTGCTGCTGTTGCATTCTGTACTCTAGATCCGGTTTTGGTCTCTAAGACAATTATTTGCATCTAGTGCCAGGTGTACAACTACTACTACTACTACTACTACTACTACTACTACTACTACTATTATTATTATTATTATTATTATTATTATTATTATTATTATTATTATTTAGATTTGTATGCCGCCCCTCTCTGAGGACTCTGAGTGAAATGAAGAAGGATAGAAGGATCCTTTGTGCAACCCAGCTCCTGAAGTCCATGGAAGCTACGGGAACTGCAAAGAAGAAAGATGGAGGTTTATATAGATGTATATGTGGAGGCAGTCAGGCTTGTACAATGTTGCAACAGAATGGAGAATTTACTTGCTCCTGAGATTCTAGTCAGGAAATGGAACTATCGATTTTTTACTGAGAAATAAGACTAATTGTGGCATTTTCCATAAAATTATTCCTTTGTAATTTAATGTTAGTGAAATAAAAACTATTGTCAAAAGTATTATTGCAAATTTTATAAGCTTACTATAACCAATAAATATAGTATCAGATGCAAATTAGAATAATACCTAACGATTCTTGAGGAAAACTGTTTATTTTATCTTGGTTGAATCTAGGTTCTTTTACATAGGTTGGGAATCTCTGGCCTAGATATGCTCCAAGTTCTCTTTCAGTGCTCTTTCTCTGTTCTATAACTTTATTTATTTATTTTATTTATTTATTATTTAGATTTGTATGCCGCCCCTCTCCGAAGACTCGGGGCGGCTCACAACAGAATAGAACAAATCATAAATAATCAGAAAACTTTAAAATTTATACAAGCTTTAAAAGAACCCCATAAACTAACAGACGCACACACAAACATACCATGCATAAATTAAACATGCCCGGGGGAGGTGTTTCAGTTCCCCCATGCCTGACGGCAGAGGTGGGTTTTAAGGAGTTTACGGAAGGCAGGGAGAGTAGGGGCAGTTCTAATCTCTGGGGGGAGTTGGTTCCAGAGAGTCGGTGCCGCCACAGAGAAGGCTCTTCCCCTGGGGCCCGCCAACCGACATTGTTTAGTTGACGGGACCCGGAGAAGGCCCACTCTGTGGGACCTAATTGGTCGCTGGGATTCGTGCGGCAGTAGGCGGTCTCGGAGATATTCTGGTCCAGTGCCATGAAGGGCTTTAAAGGTCATAACCAACACTTTGAATTGTGACCGGAAATTGATCAGCAGCCAATGCAGACTGCGGAGTGATGGTGAAACATGGGCATACCTGGGTAAGCCCATGACTGCTCTCGCAGCTGCATTCTGCACGATCTGAAGTTTCCGAACACTTTTCAAAGGTAGCCCCATGTAGAGAGCATTACAGTAGTCGAACCTCGAGGTGATGAGGGCATGAGTGACTGTGAGCAATGAGTCCCGGTCCAGATAGGGCCGCAGCTGGTGCACCAGGCGAACCTGGGCAAACGCCCCCCTCGCCACAGCTGAGAGATGGTTTTCTAATGTGAGCTGTGGATCGAGGAGGACGCCCAAGTTGCGGACCCTCTCTGAGGGGGTCAATAATTCCCCCCCCAGGGTGATGGACGGACAGATGGGATTGTCCTTGGGAGGCAGAACCCACAGCCACTCCGTCTTATCCGGGTTGAGTTTGAGTCCCTTAAAGGGTAATTGCACATTCCTGTCAAGAAAGACAATTATTCTGTTGCAGATTTATGATATATAGTTGGGGTAGTGTTAAACTAAATAGCACAATAAAGATACTGTTCTGCTTGGCTCATTTTTTTCAGTACTCTTTTGTATGCTAGTAAAACATGGACTATTTCTAGCTAATGAAGGAATGCATTTCTCATTTCGCACTGGCTAAAAAAGAACATGACCCGATTTATTAGATTCTTTTAATTAAAAATAAAATGAAAATTTGCAAACATTAAAGCAAAGTAACATTGCATTTATTCATTTATTAAGCTAATTATATCACTAGCTATTGAGGTTCACAGAGCTCCCAAATGATATTTATGGAGGGAAGGAAACTGTGATTGATTGCATCAACTGCTTGCCGAACTCCCCAAAACCCACAAAGCGGGAGAGTTAGAAAGCAATCTAAACCATTAGTTTTGGATATGTTGGCATTTTGAACTGGCCACATATGCCCTGACAGCTATTTCAGAAAAGAGTAAATCTATTTTGTGACAGCATTTAAAGCAGGCTTCCAAAATTACAAGATGGGCAATATATCTACAAGCTTTTGAACGGATATTTTATACATTCATTTTACATTTGATATTTTACAAACTCATTCATTTGCTATTTTGATGTCAATTGTTTTATTAACCGTTTTTGCTACCATTTTTTAATTTTTGTAGCCATCTTTATTTAGTATTTTATTATTATTGTTGTTGTTGTTGTTGTTGTTGTTATTTATTAGATTTGTATGCTGCCCATCTCCGAAAACTCTGAGAATTAATTTTTTACTCATGGTTCATGATTAATTTTTTAAACACAATTTTATTGATATTTTAAACAATAAAAAATTAAAATATAAGCAAAGAAATAAAATTTGAAAAAAAGATTTGAAAAACGAAAGAGGGCAGAAAATAGTGCAAAAAAGAAAAAAGAAAAAAGGAGGAAAATAGAAAAAGACTTTTGACTTTCTTCAGTAGAAATATAAAGTAGATTAAAAAATACATCATACCTTTACTCGAAGATAAATGTTTGTTTACATTATTTCTATAGTTCCATACAATTTTAACCATCAAATCCCCAAATCAACTTTTAATTTCTTTTGATTTCTCACAAAAGATCCAAAAATGATTTCCAAGTAAAAATAAAATTATTAAAATCACTTTTTTTATCAAAGCTGTCAATTTCACTCTCTCCACCAGCTTCATCATCCATTCTTGCATTGTAGATATTTAAAAATGTATCCACATTTGAACATATAAATGTAATGATGGCAGCAAGCTTTCATATGCTCAAAGATGGGCATTGGATTTGGTATTATGTACTGTACTGTTTTTTATTATTGTTGTGAGCCGCCCCGAGTTTGCGGAGAGGGGCGGCATATAAATCCAATAAACCTAACCTAACCTAACCTTATAAATACATTGCGTTATAATTTTAAAGATAACTTTTATAAAAAGATACATTGTTGGCACACAGGAACTTTAAATATTTGTTGAAAATGTAATCAAACTGAGGGAACACTTTTTTAAAAAAATGTGTGGACATTTGACAAAGGTATAAAATATTGGGTTCAAGTATTATTATTTTTTAAATCCAGAGGATTTTAAAGATGAATGTGCTATTGAAACCATGGGCCTTTCTTTTGAGCTTAATGGATAAACTGATGGAAACTTCTTTTGGAACTATCTGCAGCCATCCACCACGCAGTATTTCTGTAATATGTCATTTAGTCTTCTAAAAATTGTGGATTTTCTCTTTAATATCATACTGACAGGGACAATGGCCAGAAAAAGTTTTAAATAAAATCTCTATCACAGAAATATTATTTGCAAGATTTTTTGAAATCCATATCATATCAATTGTTAAAAAGCATCTCAGTCTTTCTGAAAAGTAAGTATATTCCCTAGACTCTAGAGATACTTCTGTATTGAAGGGTTCAACAAGAACAGATTGTTGATCATATATATATGGATCAAGTTGATTTCTTTCTTTTCCTCCTTCAATCCAGAGGAAGAAAGAATGTCCCTCTGCTGTGCAGGAAACAAAAGAAGCTGAGTCATTATTACCAAGAATGACAGTGGCATCTAAACCATCATGTTCCTCACCAGAAGTGCTATGATGGATGGATGGATGGATTAATTATGTCACCCATCTCGCAGTTGGGGGTGATTCTCAGAAATAACAGAGTTGGAAGGCACCTTGGAGGTCTTCTAGTCCAGCCCCCTGCTTAGCCAGGAACCCTACACCAGAGGTCTTCAAACTCGGCAACTTTATGAGGTGTTGGAGACCTCTGCCCTACACCACTTCAGACAAATGGCTATCCAATAACTTCTTAAAAATGTCAAATGTTGGAGCACCCACAACTTCTGGAGGCGACTTGTTCCATTGAAATTTCTTCTTAGTTCTAAGGTGCTTCTCTCCTTGATTAGTTTCCACCCATTGTTTCTTGTCCTAACCTCAGGAGCTTTGGAGAATAGCTTGACTCCCTCTTCTTTGTGGCAGCCCATGAGATATTGCTATCATGTCTTACCTAGTTCTTCTATTCATTAAACTAGGCATACCCAGTTCTTGCAACCATTCTTCATATGTTTTAGTCTCCAGTCTCCTAATCATCTTTGTTGTTCTTCTCTGCATTCTTTCTAAAGTCTCAACTTCTTTTTTACATTGTGGAGAGCAAAACTGAATCCAGTATTCCAAGTGTGGTCTTACCAAGGCATTATAAAGTGGTATATACATTTCACGTGGTCTTGATTCTATCCCTCTGTAAATGAAGCTTATACAGATTCTAAAAGATAATATTTATCTTCAATTAAACAGGGGAAGCATGGTATAAATATTTAAAGTAAAACAATTCTAAATCTTCAATAGAAAAACTGGGCTCAGGAAATAAATCTTGGAAAGCATGAGTGAAGATTTCTCTTACCTGCCTTTATATTTTTCTATTACAGAGTAGAAAAATAACATAATTAGCCCCTTGATCATATTTAATCATCAGAATAAGTTAAGTTCATATAGCTCAAAAATATTCAAAGAGATACCACAAATACAGTGCAGTCAGGCAGTAGGGAAAGCAAGTAGGATGCTTGGCTGCATAGCTAGAGGTATAACAAGCAGGAAAAGGGAGATTATGATCCCGCTATATAGAATGCTGGTGAGACCACATTTGGAATACTGTGCTCAGTTCTGGAGACCTCACCTACAAAAAGATATTGACAAAATTGAACGGGTCCAAAAACGGGCTACAAGAATGGTGGAAGGTCTTAGGCATAAAACGTAAGGAAAGACTTAATGAACTCAATCTGTATAGTCTGGAGGACAGAAGGAAAAGGGGGGACATGATCGTAACATTTAAATATATTAAAGGGTTAAATAAGGTCCAGGAGGGAAGTGTTTTTAATAGGAAAGTGAACACAAGGACAAGGGGACACAATCTGAAGTTAGTTGGGGGAAAGATCAAAAGCAACATGAGAAAATATTATTTTACTGAAAGAGTAGTAGATCCTTGGAACAAACTTCCAGAAGACGTGGTAGATAAATCCACAGTAACTGAATTTAAACAT
Source organism: Erythrolamprus reginae (assembly GCF_031021105.1). Lineage (NCBI taxonomy): Eukaryota > Metazoa > Chordata > Lepidosauria > Squamata > Dipsadidae > Erythrolamprus > Erythrolamprus reginae. Next base: position 291,870,544 of record NC_091951.1, read on the forward strand.
GCCTGGGATAAACATATATCCATCCTAAGATAAAATACAGAAAATAGTATAAGGGCAGACTAGATGGACCATGAGGTCTTTTTCTGCCGTCAGACTTCTATGTTTCTATGTTTCTAAATACACCTATTTTCTTCCTGACACTGGTAATTATCACAGCTGACCAGTGAAGGATTACTGGTTCCCGCTGCTACCGGTGTGCTTCCAACGGAGCTCCGCAACTCTGGTGCATGCCTGTGTGCACCCGAGCAACATTTTACTTCTGTGCATGCACAGGAAGCAAAATCTTTCAAGGGGACACATACATGAGTGAGATTTTAGCTATTTCTTTGCTTCCACGCATGTGCGGAAGCAAAAAACCAGCCAAAATCTCGCTTTTGCACACCTTTCCTCACAATATTTTGCTTCTTGTGCATGCGCAGAAGCAAAATCTTGCTCGGGTGTATGTGCGCAAGTGCCGGGGACATAAAACTGAGTGCGCAGCTCCATTTTCCCTATGGGAATTACAGCATCGCCCATACAGGTAGGAACCCAATACTGCAGCTGACCTATATACAAATTGCTAGAAGCTCAGTCTTTCCAGCATAGAAATAGAGAAATTAAAATACTGGATAGCGTTCAGTGGGTTGAATGTGTATAAATGCTTAACTGTAATCTGAATCAGCTATCAAAACGACTGTTCGTATTAAATATGAAACACACATTTTAACAAATCAACCATTTTGTTCCAAATTTCTTTTTCTTCCTTAATAAATTTTAAATAAAATAATGGATTTAATCACCTGGTACTATTTTTCAAATAAAATAAATAAATAAAGTGCGGCTCAGAAAATGAAAAACATATTTTGCTTACAAATTCCAGAGCAGCAATAGCAGAAGCTTAGCAGAGATATTTGAGCCTTATTTCCAGATGGTAGGTACATAGCAGCTAGAAAAAGCTTCATTTCCTTCTCAAATCTTTTTATATTTAATTTCGTGATATAAGGGACAATTATTTTGGTTCTATCACTTAATCCCCCCCCCCAAATGTTAAATATGTACTTATGATATGGAAAACTAGATACAATGCACTACCTGATTCTGTTATTTCTTCCCCAAACCCCCTAAACTTTAACCTTAGATAGTCTACAGTCGACTTCTCCCCATTTCTAAGAGGTCTGTAAGGGGCGTGCATAAGCGCACCACTGTGCCTACCATCCCTGTCCTCTTGTCCTCATTTATCCATACTTTTTCTTGTTTATGATGTTTATATTAAATAACTACTATCCTGAACACATTTGACAAAATACAATAAACAAACATAAACACAATTTGACATAAGAAAATTGTTTCCTAGAAAGAAGTTGATAGGACCTGGCAATCGTGCCTTTTCTTTAGTGGCCCCTGGACTTTGAAATTACTTCCCTCCAACCTTTTCATGCTTGGTCGTCAAAAAGGCTTTTAAAACTTTGCTATTGTTCTATGGATTGAATGGAATAGAAATATGGGCCACATTGATTATTTGGGAGGGGATTTTTGTTGTTGTTGAAAACTACCCAGAATTGCACTGTTCAAGTTGTGCAGCCAAATAAAATGCTTATGGAAGAATGATGTGATAGAGTTGGAAAGCTTTAAATATATGCCAAAATTTTGATTTAATTAGATGAATTTGAAACTTGGCTTGCAAATCATCTTCCAATGTTACTCTTTATGTTTTCAGTTTTTATCATTTTAAATTTCTGGTTGTATATGTACCGTATGTCCTTAATTTGCTTGGAGCAGAAAAAAAAAGATAGGCAGCGGGAGTAGGGGTGGGAGGTGGGGAAGCAGACTTGCTTTGAGCCCTGCAATTTAGCTCATTTCTCTTGTTCACCTGCCAAAGCTCTTTATCCTTGAATTTCTAGAACTAAAGTTAGTTTTCTTGGATTTTCTCCATTGTCATCTGGCAAAGCACAATTGGGATTTAAGAAAATGATAAAGGTATTCATTTGTCCTTCATATTTAGTTGTTTACCCTATTTATTTACTGTCTTATTTCTGTTGTGCAAAATTTCTTCCAAATTTCACCTATCCAGCACAACAGAACCTATTTGTATTTCCCTTCTGAAGCTACCATTATATGCCTATTTTTTACTGAATGGATGAAGCATTAATCATGGTTTATCCCAATATGTTTTAGGGTATAAGGACACATAGGAATGTTGTCTGAAGGCATTATGGAGACAAAGGCATCCATTCCCAACTATGGTAACACTGAAACGATGAAATGTGCATGAAAACAATAACTGTACTCCTTTATTCTTGCATTATGATATCACATGCAAATACATAAATAATTGAGTTTGCATTGAGATGGATATTTCATCACTTGACCCCTCTTCCTTTGGATGCCTAAGTCTTTAAATGTATAAATACGTACTTTAGAGGCTTGAGGAAATGAATAGGGAATATTAACAAGCTGAACTTTTCATTCAATGATACCAACTTATGAAAATACAGTACAAATACTGATTTATGATATCAAACTATTTCATTAGCAAGCATTACTTGACATTGGGATCATGCTATTTAATATTTGCTAAAGTAATTGTAAATTCAATACACACATATATTAAGTTGAATATAATAATTCTATATTGCATACAGTATGGTGGTGTTTTATATGAAGTGGTGTAGAGTTTCTTGTCTAAGCAGGGATTGGATTAGAAGACCTCCAAGGTCCCTTCTAACTCTGTTATTCTATTCTATTCTATTCTATTCCATATGGAAATGTTAAAACACATAGTCTGTTCAGTTATCTTGCATAATTTATTTTAAGGTAGATAATTTGGCAGGTATTTCAAGAAGAATTTTTAAAAACAAAATCTGATGAATAGAATTCATATTAGAACTGACATGTTTCTTCACACAACTGTTCTTTTTTATCCCAAGATTTATATCCCATCTTTGACTTAGGAGCACAAGACAGCATACATGAGTTAGTGTGGGTCAAAAAGAGTTCAGTGATTTGCCTTTAAAGTTTGGCAGCCTGTGATGTAAACACTTTAATCTGTCTATTGAGAATACTAAGTTCTCATGAACTTTGCCTATTTCATTTGGAAATGATAAACCATGTATGAATGACTATATTTAATTTGCAATATGTCTTGAGTATTGCTGATATATTTATTATTGATCTATCATTTGAAAACACCATATTGATTAGAAACACGGGGCATATTGGAATTAATACAGTATAGTAAAAATGTGATAGTGGCAGTTTTTGCTATTGCTGTCTTCATTTTTATATAAGCACTAAGGTCATCAGAAAAGGGACAGCTAATGCCCAAATCCCATAGCAAAGTATTTCCATAGTGAAATACTTTCTAATACCACAAATTCAAAAACAATGAGCTATATACACTATTAAGATTTATGTAGATTAGAAAAAGCATTGGTTTTATTCATGGTTGCCTTTTCCAGTATTACGTTTACAGATCCCTCACATCCTAGGCATAAACTGTTTCAACTCCTATCCTCAAAATGACGCTATAGAGCACTGCACACCAGAACAAGAAGTTTTTCCCCCAAACACCATCACTCTGCTAAACAAATACAGTGATCCCCCGTTTATTGCGTCCCCAACCATTGCGAACAGGGTACTTCGCTATTTTTCAACCCGGAAGTCAAAAATACCATCTACGCATGCGTGCCGGGCACGCATGCGTAGATGGCAGCGGCTTCCCTGGGTCTTCCCCCTCTTGCTGGCGTCAGCGAGGAGTTTCCCCACCGCCCACGCAAACTCCTCGCTGCCGCCCGCCCTTCGCCCGCCCACGCCGTTCATTCTCGCCGGTTTTGAGCTGAGTCCGGAAGCGAATTCGCTTCCGGACTCAGCTCAAAACCGCCGATAGCAAGCGGCAAGGAACGGCTTGTCTCGGCGCTTTCGAGCTGTCAGCTCGAAAGCGCCGAGACAAGCCGTTCCTTGCCGCTTGCTATCGGCGGTTTTGAGCTGTCCGGAAGCGAATTCGCTTCCGGACTCAGCTCAAAACCGCCGATAGCAAGCGGCAAGGAACGGCTTGTCTCGGCGCTTTCGAGCTGTCAGCTCGAAAGCGCCGAGACAAGCCGTTCCTTGCCGCTTGCTATCGGCGCTTTTGAGCTGTCCGGAAGCGAATTTGCTTCCGGACTCAGCTCAAAACCGCCGATAGCAAGCGGCAAGGAACGGCTTGTCTCGGCGCTTTCGAGCTGTCAGCTCGAAAGCGCCGAGACAAGCCGTTCCTTGCCGCTTGCTATCGGCGCTTTTGAGCTGTCCGGAAGCGAATTCGCTTCCGGACTCAGCTCAAAACCGCCGATAGCAAGCGGCAAGGAACGGCTTGTCTCGGCGCTTTCGAGCTGTCAGCTCGAAAGCGCCGAGACAAGCCGTTCCTTGCCGCTTGGTATCGCCGGTTTTGAGCTGAGTCCGGAAGCGAATTCGCTTCCGGACAGCTCAAAAGCGCCGATAGCAAGCGGCAAGGAACGGCTTGTCTCGGCGCTTTCGAGCTGTCAGCTCGAAAGCGCCGAGACAAGCCGTTCCTTGCCGCTTGGTATCGCCGGTTTTGAGCTGAGTCCGGAAGCGAATTCGCTTCCGGACAGCTCAAAAGCGCCGATAGCAAGGGGGGGCTGCTAGGAAGCCCTCCATGCCGGCGGCAAACAGCCGCCCCGCCCCCAATCTTCGGCTCCTCGCTAGCGCTGTGGGAGTAAAAACACCGTCTGCACATGCGCAGACGGTGTTTTTACTTCCGCATCGCTACTTTGCGAAAACCCGCTCGTTGCGGGGGCTCCTGGAACGGAACCCTCGCAACGAGCGGGGGATCACTGTAATTTCCTCAACACTGTCAAACTATTTACTAAATCTGCACTACTATTAATCTTCTCATCATTCCTATTACCCATCTCCTCCCACTTATGAGTGCATGACTGTAACTTTGTTATTGAATCCTTGATTTATATTGACTGGTTCCTAATGTGATTTGATTGCTTATTTACACCCTATGACTATCATTAAGTGTTGTGCCTTATGATTCCCGATGAATCTATCTTTTCTTTTATGTACAGAGAGTATATGCACCAAGACAAATTCCTTGTGTCAATAACACTTGGCCAATATTTAAGAATTCTATTCCATTCCACTTCCCATTTTTTCTTTGATGTAGTCATTGTTTACTTCAAGTTGGAACAAAGCATGAGGTAAAAAAATATCTAACCAAAATGAAAAAGATAGAGAATCTTTAGAAATTTCATCTAAAAAGACTATTTCATACCTAGAACTGCAATCTTAAAGCAATCTAATTTATAATTCTTGTTTCCCAGCCAATATGATGCATCCTGGATGGAATGATATGTGTTGCTTAAGATTTCAGTATCCTACTGGTTGTAGCAGTGACCTGACCTGATCATTAGGCAAAACTGAAAAGTGAAAAAACAATAGTGGAAAAACACAATGTGTTATCACAAAGTTTATTAAGCGGGAAGGTATCAAGCACTATACAGTGAACCCTCGATCATCGCGAGGGTTCCGTTCCAGGACCCCACGCGATGATCGATTTTTAGCGAAGTAGCGGTGCGGAAGTAAAAACACCATCTGCGCATGCGCAGATGGTTTTTGCTTCTACTGCCGCCCGCCCTTCGCCCGCCCACCCCGTTGCTCGCGCAACGGCTTCCCTGGGTGCCCGCTCGCTTGGGAACATCCCAGCTCCGCTCCCCAGCTGGGAAGCGGATCTAGGGAGTCCCCACCGCGCGCGCGTTGCTGGGGAAAGCGCGCGCGCTTGGGAACATCCCAGCTCCGCTCCCCAGCTGGGAAGCGGAGCTAGGGTGCCCCAAGCTCGCGCTCCAGCCCACCGCCGCTGGGGTCTTACCGGGGCAAGAGGGGGAAGACCCAGGGAAGCCTCTGCCCGGCGGGGAAACTCCACCATCTACGCATGCATGGAAGGGCACGCATGCGCAGATGGTGGAGTTTACTTCCGGGTTGAAAACTAGCGAAATAGCCCTTTCGCGATCCTTGAGGACGCGAAACTCGAGGGTTCACTGTATTGCTTTCGGCTTTACCAAAATATTGGTGAGTTGGAATTGGATAGTGGTGTATATTTATTTACCATGGTGCAACAGCAATACTTTATATTCTTATATAATATGCATGATACAGAATTAAGCAAGCATTCATTTTAGTTACCAAAGGGTTATATTTAGGTATACTTTGTTTTGCCCTATCTTTGGTGGGATACTGTGTAAAATAGAATGATCTTTTTCATTGTCAATCAAAAACTTTGGAAAACCTTTTAACATTGACATTGTCTCATCTCATCATCACTTAATATTAAAAAAAAGCTTCTTAATTTTGATGGCTTCATTCTTGACTGCATTAGACAAAGCATTTTAAGCATTTGATAAGAGACTTTTCTTTGACAAATTCCATTTAGATAAGACCATGTGTGAGCAATTGTAGTTCTCTGTCTATATAGGCATGCAATTTCAATGGATACTCAATGAGGAGAGTGCTGCACCCTTTTTCCTCTTCCACTTTCTCATTCCATCACAACTCCTGACATTTGCTAGTGTAGTTATCTTTCCATTTAATCGCCTACTGAAATTGTGATCTAAAAGATGGATTATGTGGTGTCAGAGATGAGGACTTTTCAAAATCATATTCTTCTCTCCCAGATCCCCTTCATGGTATGCCCATTGGTATAGTAGATGTTGTGGAATGGTAGTGGCAAAAGCGTACAAGATTCCAACCCATGTGTAAACTGCTAAGTATGAGTCTCAACATGCCACAAAGAGATGGCTTAGGTAGAAGGAAAATAATTCTCCTGTTCCAGTCAGTGCTACACTCCTAGAGCAAGTTGGCAGGTTGTGCAGGAGAATGTGCTACAGAGCTCTAAACTGTGACACTTCCCATGCATCAAAATTAACTTCCCTACTAACATGGGCATCCTCCTGCCCCTACTCCATTATCTTCCTAGGTGACCTCAACCTACCTCACATCAACTGGACACTAAATGAATGCTCCACCGAACCTATACATACCGCCATCTACAACACCGTCACCAGCCTGGGACTGGAACAATTAGTATTAAACAACACCAGACTCAACAGCTGCCTCGACCTCATCTTCTGCAACAGTAAAAGTGCTATTTATGTACTGCATATCATAGAACCCTTCTCCAACAGTGACCATAGTATGATCAACTTCAACCTCAACCTACGCCATCACAACACTCAACAGAACAACGCGGCACCCAAGTACAATTTCAGGAAAGCCAACTACGAACTCATAGATGTCAATCTCTCATTTATTAATTGGCAATCCCTCTTCTCCAACTGCATCTCCATCAATGACCTCTACAACACGTTCTTACTCCAAATCAATAGACTTATAGATCAGTATGTTCCAATTACCTCTCCTAGAAGAAAACACAAAAACAACGTTCCCATCTCATTAAAGAAACTACAAACCAAAAAAAGATCCCTCTGGCGTAGAAACAAAAAAGGTCCTGTAAACAACTTTAAAAACCGCCAACAAATAAAAGCAGAATGTCTAAACTATCACAGTGAACAAGAGGAAAACCTGCTACGCACCAAATCTAACCGTGCCTTCTACAACTTCGTCAACAACAAACTTAACGACTCCAGACCTATTCCACCTCTCATTGGACCACACAACAAAGAGTACCACGACGACCCATCCAAAGCAAATCTATTCAACTCCTTTTTTGGCTCCGTTTTTGTTAACAGTAATGACTCATCCCCCCTCTTCGCAAATCGCACTCCTAACTCATTAAATAACCTAAGCCAAATCATCTTCACCACAGACTACGTTGAAAAAGCAATCCGTGATCTCAAACCTTCCCTATCTGTCGGTCCAGATGGTCTTTGTGCATACTTCCTAAGAAAACTCTCATCTGCCATAGCTGAACCCCTAAGCATCATCTTCCAAAATTCCTTCATGACCAGCACTCTCCCCAAACCGTGGTTAAAAGCAGTAGTCATCCCCATCTTCAAAAAAGGAGACCCACCACTAGTTGACAACTACAGACCAATATCACTATGCTGCGTACCTTGTAAAATCATGGAATCAATTATAAATCGTTCAATCACTCTTTACTTAGAATCTCACAACCTACTATCAAAAAAATAATTTGGATTCAGAAAGAAACTATCCTGCAACCTACAACTACTCCACTGCAAAAACATCTGGACTACCCACCTTGATCAAGGAAAATCCATCGATGCAATTTATATCGACTTCTGTAAAGCCTTTGACTCAGTGGTTCACGACAAACTTCTCCTAAAACTCAAATCCTATGGCATCTCAGGTCTCCTCCACAACTGGATTACCGTATTCTTGTCAAACAGACAACAAGTTGTCAAAATTGGAAGCGCCATTTCCTCCCCTGTCCCTGTCAAAAGCGGTGTTCCCCAAGGCAGCGTACTAGGTCCTACTCTTTTCATCCTATACATCAATGACCTCTGCGATAATATCATAAGCAACTGTGTACTTTTTGCCGACGATGTGAAACTTTTCAACACCACTGACAACACACTCACTCTCCAAAAAGACCTTGACTTCGTTTCAGACTGGTCCAACACCTGGCAACTTCAAATATCAACCAACAAATGCTCTACCCTCCACATCGGCAAAAAGAATCCTAACCACATATATGAACTGAATAAACATATCCTCACTACCAACCAACACTCAGTAAAAGACCTTGGAATACTAATATCAAATGACCTAAGTGCTAAAGCCCACTGCAACAATATCGCCAAAAAAGCCTCCAGAGTTGTTAACCTGATCCTACGCAGCTTTTGCTCCGGCAATCTCACACTACTCACAAGAGCCTACAAAACCTATGCCAGACCCATTCTCGAATACAGCTCATCTGTCTGGAACCCACACCACATCTCAGACATCAACATTCTCGAAAACGTCCAAAGATACTTCACCAGAAGAGCCCTCCACTCCTCCACTCAAAACAGAATACCCTATGAAAATAGACTAACCATCCTGGGCCTTGAAAGCCTAGAACTACGGCGCCTAAAACACGATTTGAGCATTGCCCACAAGATCATACGCTGCAACGTCCTCCCGGTCAACGACTACTTCAGCTTCAACAGCAACAACACAAGAGCACACAACATATTTAAACTTAATATTAATCGCTCCAAACTTGACTGTAAAAAATGTGACTTTAACAATCGAGTCGTCGAAGCGTGGAACTCATTACTGGACTCAATAGTGTCAACCCCCAATTCCCTACACTTCTCCATTAAACTCTCCACGATTGACCTCTCCAGATTCCTCAGAGGCCAGTAAGGGGCGTACATAAGTGCACTGATGTGCCTATCGTCCCCTGTCCAATTCTCTTTCCTTACCCCTTTTATCTTATATATTCTCTCCTCTATATATATTCTCTTCCTATCCACTTCTCTTCTTTTTTACTTCCTATCCTTATATATACCCTGTTTCCCCGATAGTAAGACACCCCCGATTGTAAGACGTATCGGGGGTTTCAGGGGGGTCGGCTAATATAAGCCGTACCCCAAAAGTAAGACATATGTCTTACTTTCGGGGAAACACGGGGGAATCCAACAGCGACTTCGTTACGGAATTGGTTTCAGGGCTCCAAGCGGCGTGCACGCGTGGAGCCGCAGACGCGTGTCGAGGAAGCGTGTGTCTGGAGGGGGTTTGGGCGATGCGTGTACCTTTGGCTCGGCCCCGAGTCTCGGGTTTCGTTTTCCCCGGGAGGAGCCGCTCTGCGCAGTTGGGCAGCCCCACCTGCCTGCCGGAAAGGAGGCGGGCGAAGGAGGGCGCAGCTCCGGCCGCTCGCCTCGGAGCCGGTCGGCCTCGCTGGGCGCTTGCAGCCGAGCCTCGGCGGGACTCGGTTGCTGGGACGAGCGCCTTCGCTGCAAGCCGCCGCCCGCTCGGCTCGCTTCAGACCAGCGCCGTCCTTTGCCTCGCCACGGCGCCACGGCCTCTTCCCTGGCTTGGCAAAGCGAAGGACGGCGCTGGTCCAAAGCGAGCTGAGCGGGCGGCAGCTTGCAGCGAAGGCGCTCGTCCCAGCAACCGAGTCCCACCGAGGCTCGGCTGCAAGCAGCCAGCGAGGCCGACCGGCTCCGAGGCGAGCGGCCGGAGCTGCGCCCTCCTTCGCCCGCCTCCTTTCCGGCAGGCAGGTGGGGCTGCCCAACTGCGCAGAGCGGCTCCTCCCGGGGAAAACGAAACCCGAGACTCGGGGCCGAGCCAAAGGTACACGCATCGCCCAAACCCCCTCCAGACACACGCTTCCCCGACACGCGTCTGCGGCTCCACGCGTGCACGCCGCTTGGAGCCCTGAGGTTGAACTTGGAAAAGGGCTCACGAGGCTCCTGTCCCACAGCTGCCCTTCTGGACTCTGGGGAGATGCCACCTTCGGTAACGCGACCCTTTCAATTTTTTTCCAATATAAGACATACCCCGAAAGTAAGACGTAGTGGGGCTTTTGGGGATAAAAAGAAAGTAAGACACTGTCTTACTTTCGGGGAAACACGGTATTACCTAATGTCTATTCTCTCTCATATGTATTGTATATTGGACAAAGAATAAATAAATAAAAAAAATAAATATAGAGAAAAGAGGTTGATTGCAATGCAGTATATTGGCAGGTCCTATTGGATGCCAGGCTGGTAAAACCAGGAAAGTCCTGCAACTTCAACTAGTGCTACCTCCCTATGACTTTCCCACATAGCTGCTGCTAACATGTAATCCCGGGGAGATTATGGTATCTGTATTAGCATATCAACAGTGTTGGCACTCACTTTATGCAATGCTACTACTCCATGCATACAGTCTGGCAGTGTACTGCACTGGAAATCTTGAGGGAGGAAAATGAAACTATTGGAGATGGGCAGAGGCTTTCCAATATAGAGGAAGAGAGATTATTTCCTGCTTTACTAGAGCCTCCTCCAAGTACCTGATCCATGAAAGAGTGAAGTCTAATACCTACAAGACCAAGAAAGCAAGAATGGCATGCATTTTAAGAAAGCAACTTTAATACTGGCTGTACCCTGAAAACTGTAAGAATTTATTATCATATTATTAATTGGATTTGTATGCCGCCCCTCTCCGAAGACTATTTACACTGAGTTAAGGCAGAGTCTCTTTCAAACTTTTTTGTCATATCTTCAGCATATCTTCTAAGATAAATATTAAAACACCTGGTTCTTCACTTTCCCAAAGTATCTCACAGGAACTGTTCGACAGTGCTGCACCCTTCTATTGCTATGAATCAGGTGCCATAGTTGATCTTTGGGTGCTTCCTATCAAAGCAGAAAGGGTTTAACTATCCAATACCCCTGCTCTCATCTTTGACCAAACCCATAACCTCTCCCAGCCACCTTATGTTAAGGAGGGGGATTGGTGAATGCTTTCCTGTCTGGCAGGGAAATCCACCAATAACTTATTCCAAAGTAAATCTACCCTAACTTGCTTTACAGTAATTTGTTAGGACCATTTTGCATACCAGTCTTGTTAATGAGGCAAAGTAAAGACTGGCTATGTTGATGGAGGAAATTCTTGTCAGCATACTTGGTTCTCCTTCATGCAGTGGGAGACAGCATGTTAAACTAAATGAGTGTATGCTATGCAACGATGAGAACATATGGAATAGATGTGGCATGTACAGTATATTCCTGCCATTACTATTTCTTAGAAGCTGTAGCACAGAAAAGCAGGGGATGCTTTCTATGTGTGGTGATTATATTAGTAGAAAAGACAAGGGTGTGCTATTTGTATTAATATAGATTTTTTTTCTCAATTCTGTTTCAAATAAATGACCTAAAAAAATCAGGAAAAAATATATAAACTGTTTAGCTAGACTTAAGCTTTAGTTAGAAATCCCCATATACAACAAGGAGAAAAATGAAAAATGGGAAAAAAATTCAGTGATACTTTACTTAGCCTGTAAATGAGAAACATAGAAACATAGAAGATTGAGGGCAGCAAAAGACCTCATGGTCCATCTAGTCTGCCCTTATACTATTTCCTGTATTTTATCTTAGGATGGATATATGTTTATCCCAGGCATGTTTAAATTCAGTTACTGTGGATTTACCAACCACGTATGCTGGAAGTTTGTTCCAAGGATCTACTACTCTTTCAGTGAAATAATATTTCCTCACGTTGCTTTTGATCTTTCCCCCAACTAACTTCAGATTGTGTCTCCTTGTTCTTGTGTTCACTTTCCTATTAAAAACACTTCCCTCCTGGACCTTATTTAACCCTTTAAGATATTTAAATTTTTCGATCACGTCCCCCCTTTTCCTTCTGTCCTCCAGACTATACAGATTGAGTTCATTCAGTCTTTCCTGATACGTTTTATGCTTAAGACCTTCCACCATTCTTGCAGCCTGTCTTTGGACCCGTTCAATTTTGTCAATATCTTTTTGTAGGTGAGGTCTCCAGAACTGAACACAGTATTCCAAATGTGGTGTCACCACCAGCACTCTATATAAAAGGAACAAATTGCTCTATGTGAAATATATCTAACTTTTACCGAGATTGGTCTTCAGATGCTTTAATACAACTGGTAATACAAGGTTGGATAAATGAAATGATGAAAGCTTCCTTGAGGTAGGTGAAATTGCTGCAATCTTGAAATACTTGTTAATATGTCCCATCCTCAGAAAGCAATTACTCGACCTGTCTCTTCTAGATAATCATTCTTCTATCTTCAACCTTTCTTTATAGGCAAGATTAAAGATAAGGTTACCTCAGCATTTAAAGAGCATTCTGGATGAAGCAAATTATTGAGATCCCTGGATCCAGTCAGGGTTCATAACAGACTGGAAAGCTCCTTACTCATTTTTTTGGATTATCTGTGGCAGGACTCATGTTGTCCCCACGACGCCCAAGAAACTGGAGATTTCTTAGGAGTACTGTATCATTGACCATGGTGTCCTTTTGGACCACCTGCAAAGATTGAGCATCTTGGTCAATGTTCTACAGCAGCTTTGCTGCTTATGGAGTGATTCTGTTCTTCATTGGTGTAGGAAGGGAAGCTGAGGCCTTCATCGTTTGGGCCTTTTCACTCTTTTTTTTCCTATGTCTATAATCAATCTCTTAGGACAAATTATTTTTTCTACATTGATGAAAGCCAGCAATATAGATCCATCTCAGCCTGACTAGGTGTTGTGGTGGAAATCTTGATCTAGTACCTGCAGGCTGCGTGGACAGCTTAAACAAACTTAGACTGAATTCCAGCAAGATGGAGTTACTCTTGGTATACAACCTTTTAATAAAAGAAGTTATATGTTAATTGGTTTCAAAGAGCATCTATAAATTATTCTGGGAAAAACTGGTTCATGATTCTGCTGAGGAGGTCTAAAAAAGTGGAAACTATTTGAAACTGATGATTTCTCCTATCCACACCAGCAATATTTCTGATGTGATGTAGACAGATATACTACATCATATATATATCCATCCTAAGATAAAATACAGAAAATAGTATAAGGGCAGACTAGATGGATCATGAGGTCTTTTTCTGCCATCAATCTTCTATGTTTCTATGTCAGTTCCATAGGAAACACACTTTTACTTACACCTCTTTGCAAAATCCATGTCTTCACGTCTGTCACGAACATCTTCTGTGACTCACCCAGGGAAAAACAACAGTTGGTATGCACAAGTTTATTTGAGGATGACATTGGGCCACAATGCAAGGGCATTGCAGGAGAATGTGCAGTTGTTGTTTTTTCATCCTGCCACCACCGAGTTTCCTCACCAGAGGTCCAACTGTGGGAGATGTCTTTGGTGAAAATATTTCCCAGAAAACATGTTTCTTCCCTCTCTGACTTTGCTTTCTTGCCTTCTCAAGTTGTGGCGGTGATCTAATAGCATTTTTCTCTCTGCATATTTTGGCAGAGCCCCACCTCCTGGCAGACCAAATCGTCTGAGGAAAGTGAAATGCCTGCGTATTGTTAACCCTAGACGGCAAGAAAAGTGTCCATTGCAGAAAGAGACTCCTTAATATCCCGAGTGGCACTCGGTTGCTGTTTGATTTCTTGGGCTTCTCCCGACCGGGAGAAATAAGGCTGGGGGGAAAAAAAGATGGAAAACCGGAGAGGAAGAGGAACGATCGGGCTTGCACGTTTCCAATGGCATTACGTGAACAAATAGAGACTTCGTCTGCCAGAATGGGCTTGTGTAACTTTGCAAATGTGCCAGAAACTTTGAAATCTCACATCTCCTCCCCCTTTCCGCCCTTCCTCCAATTCTCTCCCCTTCTCTCCCACTGCTTCATTCCAGACTTCAGCGAAAGCGAGGACGAGGCGAAGGCTGCTCCTCCTCCTCCCTCCCGATTCCATCTCGCTGCAAAAGAGAGCTCTGGGAGAAAAAAGGAAGCGGGCGAAGTGGACTCGCTCGCTTTGCGCGAAGTAAGTTGGAAGTCTGCAGCTGGGAAGAGAAAAGAGGAAAGCCCGCCAATTGCTCCTTTTGACCTGACAAAAATAAAGAGAGTTGGGAAAGGACCACGGAGCGCGCTCCCCTTCCCCAGTCCTGCAGTGTCGTCGAGTGGAGTTCCCGCTCGCTCGTGAGACCCACGCCGTCGCCATGCGCCTCCATTCCCGGACTCGGCTTCTCCTGGGCCTTGCCCAGTTGCAAGTGTATTTCTGTTGGAGTTGTCTGCTGTGGCTGCCGGCGGACGGAATGCCACCGAGGAACCCGCCGCCCCTTCCTCCCGCCGTGTGGAGGCAGAGGATTCAATGGGAGAACAACGGGCAGGTGTACAGCCTCCTCAGCGTCGGCTCCCAGTATCAACCCGCGCGGCGTAGGGTCAGCCAGGAGCCCGCGCAAGGCGGCCACGTTTTGCTCCTCAAGGGCAACGGCAGTTCGCCTCGCAGGGCGCCGGAAACCGCCACAGGCAGAGGCGCCACTGCCACCCCAAAACCTGAGGCACAGTACTGGTTCCAAGCTGGCTATGAGCAACCGTCGAACAGAAATGGCACAGACGGAGGCCGAGACGGAGCGCGAGGGAGCCCCGCAGAGAGCGCCGCCGCCAGGACGGGCAACGAGGGCGGCTTTTCTCTCAGCAATCTCCGGCAGCCGCCCCGCGGAGACGTCATGGTGGGGGACGACCCCTACAACCCGTACAAGTATACGGACGACAACCCTTATTATAACTACCATGATACCTATGAGCGGCCACGACAGAGAGGCCGCTACCGGCCGGGATACGGCACCGGCTATTTTCAATACGGTAAGGGCGCGCGTTTCAACCAGTCACACCAGGTTGAGCTTAAAAGGAACGAGGTGAAGAGTTGCGCGTCAGTTCTAAGGACGTCTTTAAATATCTG
Organism: Erythrolamprus reginae; assembly: GCF_031021105.1. Lineage (NCBI taxonomy): Eukaryota > Metazoa > Chordata > Lepidosauria > Squamata > Dipsadidae > Erythrolamprus > Erythrolamprus reginae. The sequence goes on from NC_091951.1 coordinate 291,885,861, forward strand.
CGCGCAGATACCGAATTATCCGCTTTGAGTCTGTAACGGTGTCCCTCCAAAAAGCGAGCTCCCACCCCCCACCCCCAGATCCAATCCAGCCGCGTGGCAAGTCACTCCCTTCTCGGCAGCCTGCGGGATTACACCTTGGCCAGCCCCACATCCGTTCATCACCATCTGGTCCCAAGTCTCCCCCTCGCCCGGTAGTCGGTCGGGATCTTGCGCTAAAAAAATAAGACGTTGAGAGTAAAATAATGCAAATCACCCGGGTGTTGGGGGCTACGAGGAGAGAGGGCCCTCACTCTAATAGAGCAGCAACCATTGGAAGTGGAATTTCTAAGGGGGAAGAGTGATAATTATTAGCAGTGATTCATTTTCTTAGATGGATTTTAGTCATTTTTGCATATGTGTTTATTAGAAGTCAGCTTGCCCTTGACTTTAGATGTGACTATTCCATGGCAAGAAGAAAGCTTTGTAGGAATGCTGGTCAAGGTTGTTTGTATTATTTCAAGCGCTACTATCCAGAGGGTTCAGCCCTGGGACTGAACCAAACTTGGAAAGTAGAAATGTAGGTTTCCTAGATCAGTGTTTCCCAACCTTGGCAACTTGAAGATATTTGGACTTCAACTCCCAGAATTTCCCAGCCAGCGAAGGCTGGCTGGGGAATTCTAGGAGTTGAAGTCCAAATATCTTCAAGTTGCCAAGGTTGGGAAACACTGATCTTGGTTACCCTCAAATTCAAGATAGGCTGTTCTTGGCTTCATTTTGAGCCTCAGGTCTGGTTGTAATTTAGTTAATGTAGCCTACTTAATGGTATATTCACAGCCTTTTGTTTGAGAATATATATTGCTGCCCTAAGAAAACAAGCATAATTTATTGTTCTAGACACATTTCTGGTATCTGGAAAACGTATTGTTTTCCCTCAGCTGGTGGCCTTATGAGGAAAATTCCTTCAAGATACATAAGAAAAATATTTTACAGGATCATGTGGTATAATAGTTCCAATCTGGAAGACACATTGCATTTTAATGTCTCTTTTGATCTTATGAAAAGTGACTTTTGGTTTACTAAATGACTGTGTACACTATAAGGTTCCCATTTGTCACACCATGACTAGAAATTGCAACTTTGGCTGCCTTTTTCAAGAGTAAAATTTGTAGATGTTTTCTGGACCTGATCTATTTTGTGTACATTTGTGTGTGATTTGATGCACTGCAGGGTTGCCAGATTTAGTGCCAGATCCTTATTACATCCAAGCAGCCACTTATGTCCAAAAGACGTCGATGTACAACCTGAGATGTGCTGCTGAAGAGAATTGTCTAGCTAGGTAAGTACAGGGATGGGTTTGTTTTCATATCCTCATAAAATACCTGTTGGATGGAAAGTTTCAGTCTTCCCCTAAAGGTTTTGGAGGAGTACAACTCCCAGTATCTCAATCTTTCCCCATGTTGACTGGGAATTTTAGTAATCCTGACATATATGCAGAACACTAGATTGACAAAGACCAAACTAGAGAATACAGATTTATAAAAGAATTAACTTTCTGAGGGACATATTGTTTGAACATTATTGTTTTGTGCCCAAGATACATTATCAAAGATTTTGAACTGCATTGGTAACAAGAAGGAAATAGATATGATTTCAGTAAAATTTAAGCAGTGGAGAAAATTCCTTTACTGTTCCAATTCATAAAACATACTGTTTTTATTAATGTCTGCAGAAAGCTTGATGACCAAGCTACATAAGGTTTCCATGCTTTGATTGTTTAGGAATTATTTTTTTTACCAGGATCTGTTTTTCATTAACTCAGAGCTTTATTAATTTTTGAAAAGAAGGCTTTTATTGAGCACATTGCTTTGTATGCAATAGAAGAAAGTAATTTTAAAATTGCTGTTTGATTGTTGTAATTTGCAGTTATTTATCAGCTATCTCCCTACTCTAATCTATTTTTAACTCATTGCTTTTCAGCATCTAGATTAATTGATAATGAGATACCAAATCACAATCAGTGCAGTTCATTTCATAATGAAGCTGTAATAGAATGCATACTTATAGAAGTAAGCTACATTAAATGTAGTGGGGCTTTCATAAACATGCATTAGGATAGAGCTATGGTAATAGATGATACTAGGAGTCAGCAAAGCTCTCAGAAATCCTTCAAACCAAAGCCTCTCTTAGGAATGAAGGTAAATACAGTGATCCCCCGATCATTGCGAGGGTTCCGTTCCAGGACCCCTAGCAATGATCGGGTTTTCGCGAAGTAGCGCTGCGGAAGTAAAAACACCATCTGCGCATGCGCAGATGGTGTTTTTACTTCCGCAGTGCTAGCGAGGAGCCGAAGATTGGGGTTCCTGGGAAGGGGACTCAGCTTGTCCGCCGCCCGCTCGCGCATCGCCCGCCCACGCCGTTCATTCTCGCCGCTTCCCAGCGGCGAGAATGAACGGCGTGGGCGGGCGATGCACGAGCGGGCAGCGGACAAGCCGTTCGCTCGCGCTCGCTCGCGCTGGTTCCCAGCTGAGTCCTGAAGCGATTTCGCTTCAGGACTCAGCTGGGAAGCGGCGAGAATGAACGGCATGGGCGGGCGAAGGGCGGGCGGGCGGCGGACAATCCGTTCGCTCGCGCTCGCTCGCGCCGGTTCCCAGCTGAGTCCTGAAGCGAATTCGCTTCAGGACTCAGCTGGGAAGCGGCGAGAATGAATGGCGTGGGCGGGCGAAGGGTGGGCGGGCGGCAGCGAGGAGTTTGCGTGGGTGGTGGGGAAACTCCTCGCTGATGCCCGCCGCTCGCCCTCCCGCCAGCAAGAGGGGGAAGACCTAGGGAAGCCGCCCAGCAGCTGATCTGCCCGGCACCATCTACGCATGCGTGCCCATAGGAAAAAAAGGGCGCGCATGCGCAGATGGTGTTTTTACTTCCGGGTTGCAAAATCGCCATATAGCCATTTCGCAATGATCGGGGGTCGCAATACCCGGGGGATCACTGTATATGTGTCCCAGGATAATGTTGCAGGAATGAATCTAAGTTGGTCACCAGGACCAACTTACTCTTCTAGGTTGATAAGGGGCTATTGACTTTCCAAGTTTCAATCGTTTCACTGACTATTTTCCCCCTAATATTCATAATAGCCGTGAAATTCTTGCTCATTGCAGTGTGAGACTAACATTGACTTCAGGTCTTGTTGGTAGCCTCACATTGCAATGAACAATGAACATTCAATTTTGCAGGTACTATGATTGTTGGGTGAGAAGGGACAAAAATAGTCAGAGAAATGATTGAAGCCTGAGAAACAGTGAATAGAAGGGTTGAGCCTATAGGAGCCAAGGGTGCACTGGTACAAAGAAACAAAAATGACTTAATAGCCAGATATAAACACCCCAATTAAGTAAAAGCTACACATAATCAGAAATCATATAAATACAATTTGTAGGTCACCGCAGTGCACATATTCTGGGGAGAGAGAAGTACCTTGATGACAGGCTCTAGCAGGACCACAAAAGCTTTGAAGAATAAATGTTTGGACGCAGTGACCAACGTAGAGTGGATCCTGCAAAGCAGAACTCTGGAACTTAAAGTAGCTGTGCGCTATATGTTTGTGCTGCTAGTTTGAAGCTATATCTAATTGTTTGCCCATTAATTTGCATGGATACACAAATGCTATAGCAAAGGTAATGTGTCTGTAGACCATTACAGTTCCTAGGCACAAGTGAAATACCAAGGACTGTTTACAAAGGAGACAACAAGTTTTGAAAGGTTTTCAGTACTTAAGTGCTAAAAAGCTTTAATTTGTGAAGCACTGCTTTTGAATCCTTTGCATTGACTTAATAATATACAGAGATTTTTGAAATTAAGCCCAGTCAAACTGAATGAGACTTGCTTCCAGTAGAGATGTTGCGATCTAATTTATGATCAGAGCTCTGACAATCTACATGTATTTATGTTTGACCATAGCAATTGTAAAAGAAATGCCCAATAGCATTTGGGAGCTAAGTTCCAAATTGATTTTTATAACTCAAATTAATTCAAAGCATCGTTAGTCTAGTTGATTAATATATTTGAGGCAGGTACTTTTTCTTGAATATAATTGTAAATCTAAATGGATTTTCTTTTTAATGGAAATGGAATAAACTGCAGAGGAAATTAGGAATATCATATGATCCCAGCTATATTTTTCTATTTTTTTTTAATAATAAAAATTATTGACAAAACAAATGAATTCTGAAATTTATGGGGAAGAAAGAAATGAAGAATCAAGGGGGAGGGGTCAACAACATAAATAATAGGCAGAAACAAATCTTTTTAGACTAGTTGCCCAATCTCTTCTTAAAAATCTTCAGTACTGGAGCAATCACAACTTCTGGAGGCAAGTCGTTCTACTGATCAATTGAACTGTCGGGAAATTTCTCAATTCTTAATTCCATAATTTCTGAAAGAAACAGAAAACCTGAGTTGCTCAGTAACTTTATTTATTGAATTTATTTATTTATTGAATTTATAGGCGGCCCTTCTCCTTGCGGACTCAGGGCAGCTTACAACAGTAAAATACATGATAAAAATTTTAAATACCCCAATACATACCTAAGATTCGTAACTAAGAACAACCCAATAAAACAACACACAATCATCACTCATACATATTAATGGCCAGAGCGGAGAACCATCGCTCAACGACCCCAGGCTTGCCGACATAAATGTGTTTGAAACGCTTTTTGAAAGGCAAGGAGAATGGGGGCGGTATGAATCTCTGGTTTCAGAAGGCTGGGGCCACAACAGAGAAGGCTCTCTCCCGTGATCCTGCCAGCCGGCATTGTTTGGCCAACAGGAGGCTGACTGACCTAATCTGTCGCTGGGACGTGTGAAGCAGAAAATGGTCCTCTAAATAATCTGGTCCTAAGCCTATGTGGGGCTTTATAGGTGATAACCAACACTTTGGATTGTATTTGGAGACCAATTGAAAGCCAGTTCAGCTCACAAAATGTTGGACTGATATGACACTCACCATGGCTTGCGTGGCTGCATGCTGAACAGGTTGCAGTCTGAGAACATTCTTCAAGGGTAGTCCCAAGTACAGCACATTGCAGTAATCAAGCCTTGAGGTGATGAGGGCATGAGTAACTGAGGAGAGACTCCCTATCCAAGTAGGGCTGCATCTGGCACACCAGACAACCTGTGCAAAAGCCCTCTAGCCTCAGCTGTGAATCTAGGATTCCTAAGCTGCGGACCTTCTCTGAGTCAGACAAGGTTCCTCCCCCCAGGGTAATGGATGGACAGATGCCGTTGTCCTCGGGAGGCAAAACTCACAGCCACTTCAGTCTTGTCAGGGTTGAGCATGAGCCTGTTAACACCCATCTAGACTCTCACAGCCTCCAGGCAGGGGCACATCACTTTAATATTCTTTATTCAAATAAAGAATATTAATTAGAAAAAAGTGTTAAAAATAGTCTGTCCACCAATAGTATTTGATAGTATTTTATGTAAAATTAAATAAAAATGGAAATATTTTATGATCTTAACTTTATTTTTGAAGTTATGAATACTGATATCGAAGAGATTGTTATACTGCTGAGAGTAATTCCACATTTTCTGTAAATGAAACTCCGAGTCAACTAAAAAATATCCATGTCTTTTTTATCTAGAAAGAATGAGAAACACCAATTAAATTTCCCAATATTTTTCCAATGTAGACATTCCATTAAAATTGCTAAGCAGCTTTAGAATCTTAAAAAGAGTGGATTTTCACTAGGTTGAATCCTTGTTAGTCATGCTTAAGGTGGACCATTGCAATTAATGGGATTTATATTCGTCTTGATTAACTTAATTCGTTTTTACTGATGAAGACTGCATTAAACCTGATGAATTCCAAGAGGATGTATTCAATTACACGATATAAATGTGACATTTAAAACTAATGCCTACTTGTTAAACAATTTCACTCTTTTCGTATGCATATTCTTGCAGCTCAGCTTACAGATCAGATGTTCGAGACTATGATAACCGAGTACTTCTGAGATTTCCACAGAGAGTGAAAAATCAAGGTACATCAGATTTCTTACCAAGCCGACCACGATACTCATGGGAATGGCACAGCTGTCATCAGTGAGTGAAATGTTTAATATGGCACTTTTAAATTATTTACTTTTTTTGTCAGTTACACTCTTCTTGTTGCTGTTGTGCGGGAAACATCAAGATACCTTGCAGCAAATGAGCCAGCGTATCACACTTTTTGGGCAGCTCCTTTTGTATTTTCCTGGGTTGCATTGTGTAAATGTCTTCAGGAAATTCTTGAAGAAATTATCAATAGATTGGAATGATAGCTCACCTGTCTTCTCTGAGTAACCATTTTCCTTTGATTTCTAGCTCAATAAAGGAGTACAGTAGTACCTCTAGATACGAGCTGCTCCACATGCGAGTATTCCAAGTTACGAGCCGCGACGTGAGCGAAATTTCTGTTCAACACCCGAGCTCAAATTCGGGATACGAGCCGAGTTTCCACTAGGTGGTGCAAGAATCTCCTTGCTTCCGGTTATCTCGGCGCGAAAAACAAAGTCTAACGGCATTCGTTCGAGATGCGAGTTGATCAACTTACGAGCTCGGGTCTGGAACGAATTAAACTCGTATGTCGAGGTACCACTGTACTTTAGATATCAAAATGAATTGCTGAGTTTAATATATAAAAAGGTGCAGAATTTGGGTGATTACTAGAATACTAAAAATAAGTGCATGGCACCAATCATCTTAATTTAATATTTGTATAAACCGGGGGTCAGCAACCCATGGCTCTGGAGCCGCATCTAGTTTTTTCATCTGCTGCATCTCCCTGTTCAGAATATGTGTCACAACTGCCAGTATGTAATAACTGCTGGCACATGATTTATTGAGCTTTTCTACCCACCAATAGGCCAACCATGGTTAAATCCAAGAAAAGTTTCAGAAGAAAATAGAACATTTAATTCCACTATATATGTTAGTTCTGTGGCCACTCAGAAAATAGTCAGGCATGGCAAGGTTTTGTTGTTCCTGATGTTTTCTGTAGGAAATAGGTCCAAATGACTCTTTGAGTTAAGGTTGGCGACCCCTGGTATAAACTTTAATACCAATCAAATTTAATTGAAAAAAAAGGATAAATTTAAATACAGTGATACCTTGTCTTACGAACCCGTCTTCATACAAACTTTTCTTCCAAACTATTTTCACCTTACGAATCCGAGCTGCCACCGCTGGGTTACCCCACCTTCTGGACTTCCGTTGCCAGCCGAAGTACTGGGATTTCCCTGAGCCTACCCTCAGTGGGAATCCCCGCCTCCGGACGTCTCTTGCAAGCCAAAGCGCCCGTTATTGCATTACTAGGATTTCCCTGAGGCTCCCCTCGTTGGGAATCCCTTCATTTTTGCCGGCACTGCTTTGAATCCCAGTGAGGGGAGGCTTTGGCTAGCAACGGAAGTCCGGAGGTGGGGTTTCCCAGCGAGGGGAGGCTCAGGGAAATCCCAGCAATGCAAGAACAGGCGCTTGGGCTTGCAATGGAAGTCCAGAGGCGGGGATTCCCAGCGACACAAAGCAAAAACGGTGACTTTTGGGATGGGATTGTATGCATTATTTGCTTTTACATTGATTCCTATGGGGAAAATTGCTTTGTCTCATGAACTTTTCTACTTATGAACCTGGTCACGGAACGAATTAAGTTCGTAAGGTGAGGTATCACTGTATTGAAATGGAGGCATTACTGGGTAAAGCTATCTAATGTGGAGTCCTTTTCCTTCTGTGTAAATATGAATTATGTGCACGTAAAAACATTGCAAAGATAATGGTTAACTTTATTTTTTATTATGAAAACACCAGCATAAATCAGAATATAGCATTTGATCCTTACCTGATGGCAGTCTTTGACGTTAGATCATAAAAATGACAATCATTTTGAAATGTGTCTGTTTTCATTTTCTATTCAATAACTCAGGGTTCCCAAATGAGATACTTTTTAGATACTCCAGAACTAGTAAGAATTTCCAGCCAAAGTAAAGAGAAAATATGTGGTCTGGGATTTCTAGGATTTGCAATTCCAAAATGCCTAGGAGATACCTGATTAAGGGAGTCTGAGATTTGGGCTGCCATACCTGGGCTGCAAAAATCCAGGTGACAATTAGAGGCCAGTAAAAATACAGTGGTACCTCATCTTACGAATGCCTCTTCTAACGAACTTTTCAAGATACGAACCCGGTGTTTAAGATTTTTTTGCCTCTTCTTCCGAACTATTTTCACCTTACGAACCCAAGCAGCTGCTGCTGGGATGAAGGGGTTTCTTTCCCCCCCCTTTTTTGAAGAAAGAAAAGGGAGGGGCGGCTTGGAGGAGTAAAGATTTTGCATGCTTGCAAAGGCACTGAAACGGTGTCTTTTGAAAAAAGAAAAGGGAGGGGCAGCTTGGAGGAGTAAAGATTTTGCATGCTTGCAAAGAAACTGAAACGGTGTCTTTTGAAAAAAGAAAAGGGGGGGGGGCGCCTCCCTTGCCTTTCTTCCTTCCCACTCACCCTTTAGCCTAGCCTTGCTTCTTCCACCCGCCCCCTTTAGCTGCTCCTCCCTGCCCTCTGTTGGCCTCCCTTCTAAAGTTTGGGATTTTCCTGAAGGATTTGCACGCATTATTTGCTTTTACACTGATTTCTATGGGAAACATTGTTTCATCTTACGAACTTTTCACCTTACGAACTTCCTCCTGGAACCAATTAAGTTCCTATGGTGAGGTACCACTGTATATTGCTAACCAGATTTTTGCAGCTTAATTATACTTTTCATAAAGAGAAGTATCTTGAATTTATGAGAGTAACACAAATACAGTGGTACCTCAAGATACGAACCCCTCGTCTTACGAACAACTCATGATACGAACCCGGGGTTCAGAAAAAAATTGCCTCTTCTTACGAACGTTTTTCGAGTTACGAACGCCAAACCCGAACTTCCGGGTTCGGCGTTCGGAGGCTCCTGGCAAGCCGCCCGGCTGTTTTAAAAGGTGACAGACGGGCTGGGGGGCTTCCCAGCACCCCCCCAACCCCGAACCCGGAAGTTCGGCAAAAGTTCGTGGTTTGGGGGGGTGCTGGGAAGCCCCCCAGCCCGGCTGTGAAATGCCTCTCGTAGCAGCTGCTAGAGCCGCCGGCATTTCACCTTCCCTCCCAGGCAAAAAGAAGCCACGGAGAGGGGCACACCTTCCGCCTGGGAAGTCCGGCCCCATCATCCCAGAATGCCGGCCTTTTTGCCTGGGAGGGAAAGTGAAATGCCGGTGGCTCTAGCAGCTGCTACGAGCGGCATTTCACTTTCCCTCCCAGGCAAAAAGATGCCGGGGAGAGGGGCACGCCTTCCGCCTGGGAAGTCCGGCCCCATCATCCCAGAATGCCGGCATTTTTGCAAGGGAGGGAAAGTGAAATGCCGCTCGTAGCAGCTGCTAGAGCCGCCGGCATTTCACTTTCCCTCCCTTGCAAAAAGGCCGGCATTCTGGGATGATGGGGCCGGACTTCCCAGGCGGAAGGCGTGCCCCTCTCCGCGGCTTCTTTTTGCCTGGGAGGGAAAGTGAAATGCCGGCGGCTCTAGCAGCTGCTACGAGCGGCATTTCACTTACCCTCCCAGGCAACAAGATGCCGGGGAGAGGGGCATGCCTTCCGCCTGGGAAGTCCGGCCCCATCATCCCAGAATGCCGGCCTTTTTGCAAGGGAGGGAAAGTGAAATGCGGGTGGCTCTAGCAGCTGCTACGAGCGGCATTTCACTTACCCTCCCAGGCAAAAAGATGCCGGGGAGAGGGGCACGCCTTCCTCCTGGGAAGTCCGGCCCCATCATCCCAGAATGCCGGCCTTTTTGCAAGGGAGGGAAAGTGAAATGCCGCTCGTAGCAGCTGCTAGAGCCGCCGGCATTTCACCTTCCCTCCCAGGCAAAAAGAAGCCACGGAGAGGGGCACGCCTTCTGCCTGGGAAGTCCGGCCCCATCATCCCAGAATGCCAGCCTTTTTCCAAGGGAGGGAAAGTGAAATGCCGCTTGTAGCAGCTGCTAGAGCCGCCGGCATTTCACCTTCCCTCCCAGGCAAAAAGAAGCCGCGCTGCTGCTCCAGTCGCCCGGTCCTCTCCTGCCTCCCGCGCCGATGTTCCCCACTGCATCGGGGTCCGCCAGCCCCGAATCGGACGCACCCTTGCCGCTACCGCTACCGCTGCCGCCGCGCCCACTGCCCGCCCCATCCTCGCTGGAGGTCTAGCCGGAGCCAGGTCCGCTCGGCCGCGCCTCCTCGCCCGCCGCCCAGGATGCTGACCTGCTACCTCGCGGCGCACCCACCGCCGGCCCGATCCTGCGCCTCCTGCTCCCCCCCCAGCCAAAAATACAAAGGCGGTCTGCCGCTCCCGCGGAGCAATGGGAAGCTGAAGCCGCCAGCGGTTTCAGCCTCCCTTTGCTCCACGCTGCTCCGCCCTGCCTGTCTTTGTGTTTTTGGCTGGGGGGGGAGCAGGAGGACCTTCCTGACTCCCTCCCCCCAGCACTTCACCCAGGACAACAGGCAGGGCGAAGCAGCGTGGGGCAAAGGGAGGCTCAAGCCTCCTTTGGTGGTGGCAGCCGGCTTCCGGGTTTCTGAGTTTTGGGCTTGCACGCATTAATTGCTTTTCCATTGATTCCTATGGGAAACAATGTTTCGTCTTACGAACTTTTCACCTTACGAACCTCCTCCCGGCACCAATTAAGTTCGTATCTTGAGGTACCACTGTAGTTTTAGCCAGATACATTGTTAAAACAAGACTAATAGTGCATGAATCTAGTTTCCATATTTAGCCTCTTAATCTAATAGGAAACCTGGAAATAGCAATTGCCTATTGTTTGGTTTTTAAACAAACAACATATAACAGTATTCTTAAATGCTATATTTATTATATTACTGGAATTATAATATGTAGTATTTACCTAATAGAACTGAATACTGCAATATTTAAAATTTGGGAAAATATTATTTTGACTATTGACTTGTTGATCCAAATTATTATTAAGCTATTAATTTATTAACAGACATTACCATAGCATGGATGAATTCAGTCATTATGACCTCCTTGAAGCAAGTTCACACAGTAGAGTAGCTGAAGGACACAAAGCAAGTTTTTGTCTTGAAGATACTTCTTGTGACTATGGATACTATAGGCGATTTGCATGTACAGCCCATACACAGGTAATGTATAATTATTAATACTGCTATTCTTTAGATAGAATTTACATAGATTAATATCAGCTATCAATTTCTACTCATTAGAAAACTTTGCTTTACAAAGAAGTATATCATGAACAGTTTCATATCTTTTGATTTAGTTTTAAGAACATAAGAGCCATGCTGAATCAGGCCAAAGCCCATCGAGTCCAGCATTCTGTGTCACACAGTGGTCCACCAATTGTATATGGGGATCTTGAGCAGAAAGAGGGCAAAACTCTCCTTTTCCCTTGACCCCCAACAAATGGTACCCAAGGAAATCCTGCCTACATAGAGACGGCACTTGTTTCAATAACCACCAATACACTTGGTATCCATGAATTTGTCTAATCCTGCCTTGAAGCTATCCAGGCTAACAGCTGTCATGACCTCTTCTGGAAGTGAATTCCACAAACCAATGACCCTCTGGGTGAAGAAATATTTCCCCTTTATTTGTCCCCACTTTCTTACCTGTGAGCTTTAGGGAGTGCCCCCTCGTCCTAGTATTGTATGATAGAGAAAATATTTTTCTCTATCCATCTTTTCTATCCCATGCATGATTTTCGATTAAGTAACCCCTTAAATACTGTCATTCAAGGCTGAAGAGACCAAGGCTTTGCAACTTGGTTTCATAAGGGAGGTGCTCCATTTCCTTGATCATTCTTGTTGCCCTCTTTGCACCTTTCCCAGTTCCATTATATCCTTCTTGAGGTGCATTGACTACACTCCAAGTGTGGTCTCACCATCGATTTGTACAGAGGCAATACAATACTTACTGACCTATTTTCAATTCCCTTCCCAATCATGCCAAGCATGGAATTGCTTTTTTTACTGCTGCTGCACACTGGCTTGACATCTTCATTGAGCTGTCCACCAAACCCCAAGATCCCTTTCTTGGCTTGTCTCAGAAAGCTTGGTCCCCATCAGTTGATAGGTATAATCTTTGCCCCGATATGCATAACTGTGCACTTGTTAAGGTTAAAATGCATTTGCCACTTTGTTGCCCATTCGCTCAATTTCGAGAGATCTTTCTGGAGATCCTGACAATCAGTTTTACTTTTCACTACCCGGAACAATTTAGTGTCGTCAGCAAACTTTGCTACCTCACTATTTACTTCTACATCCAGATCATTAATAAATAAATTAAAAAGGTCCCAAAGGTACACCACTTCTCACTTTTTTCCATCCAGAGAATTAATTGCCACCCTTTGCTTAATCTACCAGAAAATAGTTAGGAATAGAATGAATGAAAACTGATGTTTAAGTTCCTTTAGGAATGGTGAGTAACATCTTTCTAATCTATTGCCAAGTAGAATGAGTTAGTGTAAAATAGATATAGTCCTTACTTTACGACAAGTTGTTTATGACTGAAATTATGACAGCCAAGAAATGTGTGCTTGATGGGCTGTAATTCATCCTGTCTGTCATAAATGGTTGTGCTGTTGTTCCCAGGGTCACATGAGTATATTTTGGGTAAGTCAGCTTTATGATTGGTCACAACATTCTGCGTTCACATGACTGAGATTAAAAACATTGTTTTCTGGTTTCTGACATTTGCAGTTTCCAGCAAAAATCTGCTATTAAGGTGAATGAGTTAACAATTGGTTATCAGCTACATTTGCTTAATGACCACTGAACTTGCTGAACAATGTCCACAAAAAAGGCTGGAAAATTACTTCCGATCATGAGTGCCTCTACTTATGAATTCAATGATTTACGACCATTATTCCAGTCTTATTTACAATAATACAGTAAGTCAAGGACTACCAGTATTCTTAACAGAATAGTACAAAGAAATTATCCATGAAGAGTTGTTCTAGGGATCTTAGTGTAAGTTTTCTTACACAATGTCCTTGACTATTTTGATTGACACCTCTTACAAGCATATTACATCTGGATGCAACCGGCAATATTTAGTCTCTACAGCATGTATCTCACAATTACAAATAAGTAACCAACTGTATCAAGCCTTAAATATAGTCTCATATTTTCAATTTTTAAATAATTTATCTTCATCTCATTTTAACATGATCATTTTAACAGTTTCATTTTATGAAGCATTTTTCTCAGCAATTACTGCACTACAGTCTGATTCCAACTTTAAAAAACATATTCAGCTGCCAGCATTCAATATACCCATGACCTTCCTTTCTGTAGCCAAGACTGTTCTTGCCAAGTGACACAAAGTCTGTGACTAAACACTATGCTTTCCCTACAACCAGTCAAGATATAATAATTTCATGGTAGAGAAAGGGATGGACCTTGTATATCAGAAATTGTGAAGACTATATATGTAGCTTAAATGGAGCTATCCATTCAGCATGAGAGCAGTTAAAGGAAAGCAGCAAAACCATCTGTTTTACTAGCTTATTCCAATGGATGTCACTGTTTGCTTTTAGACCAGCCATGGGGAAGTATTAGACTTTAATAAGCAGAAAAATCTGCCAGTATTTGAAGACTGGAAGGCACCAGGTATTTCAAAAATAGATCAATAATATTTACAGGGGAAAATTGACTATTTCTTTATTCTATGAGTAATACTGTATATGCTTATTATACTGTATTTTTAAGTGGTTATTCACTCAATTTTTAAAAAGAATCATCATTACATTTCTAGGGGCTGAGTCCTGGTTGTTATGATACCTACAACGCTGATATAGACTGCCAGTGGATTGATATTACAGATGTTAAACCTGGAAATTACATTTTAAAGGTATTATAATCACATTTCATTAATTAGAAAACCCAAACATATTTAATGTTATATGAAACCTGTAAACTATAGTATATATTTCTATTGTAGGTTAGCGTCAACCCTAGTTACTTGGTACCGGAATCAGACTATTCCAACAACATTGTACGCTGTGATATCCGTTACACAGGCCATCATGCATATGCCTCTGGATGTACAATTTCCCCGTAAGTTCTTTCTTGTTTCTCTAGTATTTTGTAGTAGTACTAGTAAAATGTAGCATGAAGCGCATTGTAATAACAGGCAGTATATAAAATACTTTTAAAAATAAAATTGTCAGACACAATGTTCAGCTAAAGTTATGTGTTATACTTCTATAAGGGATTTATCTACTTTTTTCTTTCCATACTATGACTATTCTTTTAAGTAGAATTCTACATTGATCTTAATATAAATTTTCACACATGCCGGGAGCCTAATTTTTTTGAGCTAGCTATGGTTCAAATTGTCCCTCCTTAACCAATTGCTTTATAAAATACTTTATAAATTCAATTATCATCTAGTACAGTGGTACCTTGTCTTACGAACGCCGCTTCTAATAAATTTTTCGAGAAACGAATCCGGTGTTTTAAGATTTTTTTGCCTCTTCTTCTGAACTATTTTCACCTTATGAACCCAAGCCACTGCCACTGGGATGCCCCGCCTCTGGACTTCCATGTTTTTGTGATGCTGCAATTTCCCTGAGGCTCCCCTCGCTGGGAAACCCCACCTCTGGACTTCTGTTGCCAGCGAAGTGCCCGGTTTTGCATTGCTGGGATTCCCCTGAGGCTCCCCTCGCTGGGAAACCCCACCTCTGGACTTCCGTGTTTTTGCGATGCTGTGATTTCCCTAAGGCTCCCCTCGCTGGGATTCAAAGCAGCGCCATCAAAAATGAGGGAATTCCAGCGAGGGGAGCCTCAGGGAAATCACAGCATTGCAAAAACACGGCAGTCCGGAGGTGGGGTTTCCCAGGGAGGGGAGCCTCAGGGAAATCCCAGCAGCGCAAAAACAGGTGCTTCACTGGCCACAGAAGTCCGGAGGTGGGGTTTCCCAGTGAGGGGAGCCTCAGGGAAATCGCAGCTTCCCAAAAACATGGAAGTCCGGAGGTGAGGTTTCCCAGGGAGGGGAGCCTCAGGAGAATCCCAGCAGCGCAAAAACGGGCGCTTCGGCTGGCAACATAAGTCCGGAGGCAGGGATTCCCAGTGTCATAAGGCAAAAAGGGTGAGTTTTGGGATTACACGCATTATTCGCTTTTACATTGATTCCTATGGGAAACATTGTTTCATCTTACAAACTTTTCAACTTACGAACCTCGTCACGGAACGAATTAAGTTCATAAGACAAGGTACCACTGTATTTGGAGGATGGCAGGTTGGGAATAACTTTCTAGCCAAAGCCTCCCTTCCAAAGTTCAGGTATGATTGGAAATTACACTCATTTTTAAAAGTAAAACATTTATTCTCCTCAATAAGTTGTTTTAGGAAGAGGCTTAAAGGCATGGCGTATTGCGAGCTAATTTATAAAAGTATCTGCTTTCAGGGATATGACTTTGATTGAACCTGGAAAAAGATAAAGCTGTTTTAAAATGTTACAATCCATGTTTATGGAACCAAAGGACTGTGTAGTATTTCAGACTCAGTTCCAAAAAGGTTCTCCAAAGCACATGGGACCTGTCTGTGAATTTTTAAAGCAGTTGGATCCAATTGCTATGCAATTTTTAAAGCAGCTGGATCCAATTGCTATGCAGAAATGCATGTAATCCTGGGAAAAAGCATTGTTGTTTTAGAGTGTTGCATTCTGGGCCCCTACATGCTTTGGAGTACTAGGCAGTGTTGTTGTGATTTCATATATTTGGACTGGGACTATGTCTGCCTGTTTTTTATACTTGTTTTGTTTCATGTTAGATCCATTCCATTATAAAAATGAAATTGCCAAACTTTCATTTTTCCCTCATAAATCTGTCTTAATTGAGTGGCCTAGAATGAACCTAGAATAATGCCAGACTCTATTTTTTTTTGCCAAAGAATAATACTCAAGCTAGATTGTTTGTGAAATGTACAAATCCTGTTTTGAACCTTTAAGGGGATTGATACTTCCCTACTGCTGCATGAATTTTACAAACAGCTGTTTTTATTTCTAGCTCCCACTGACAAATCCCTAAGAGTAGGATATATATTAAATATGTAGATGGTCACAATTATGACCCGTTTTGACTCCCCCCCTCAAAATCATGTAATTATACATGATCTTATGGGAGAAAACCCATGTAGTGTAGTATTTTCCAACATGCGTATACAGTGGTACCTCTTCCTAAGAATGCCTCTACTTAAGAACTTTTCTAGATAAGAATCGGGTGTTCAAGATTTTTTTGCCTCTTAAGAACCTGAGCCCAGAAAAAATTTTCAGGAGAGTAGCACGAAGGTCTGGCCAGTTTCCTGCCATTCCCCCTGGGTTTCTTTCTGGTGCAGTGTATGGGGGGCAGCCTCACGCCAGGTGTGTGGGAGGCGCGTGCTCCTCCTCGCCGCCTCAGAGTCCCTCTTTTTTAAGCTTTAATTTTTGGATTTTTTTGATTCCCCTCACCTCACCTTCTTCCTTCGTCAGTGACTGTCCTCCTCTTCTTCCTCCTCATCCTCCCACCCAAATTCCGAGCTTTTATTTCTTTCCTAATGGGTTTGCACACATTATTTGCTTTTACATTGATTCCTATGGGAAAAATTGCTTCTACTTACAAACTTTTCTATCTAAGAACCTGGTCACGGAACGAATTAAATTCTTAAGTAGAGGTACCACTGTATCTGAAAACTTTATAGTATCTGTGTAAATATGTAAGTAGTTGCCTAAATATGGCATTTGCACATCTCAGATTTTGTATTAAGTAACTATAATTTATAATGAGCCGGGGTGGCGCAGCAGGTAGAGTGCTGTACTGCAGGCCACTGAAGCTGACTCTGGATCTGAAGGTCAGTGGTTCAAATCTCATCACCGGCTCAAAGTTGACTCAGCCTTCCATCCTTCCGATATGGGTAAAATGAGGACCCGGATTGTGGGGGCAATAGGCTGGCTCTGTTTTAAAAAGTGCTATTGCTAACATGTTGTAAGCCTCCCTGAGTCTAAGGAGAAGGGCGACATAAAAATCAAATAAATAAATAAATAATGCCGTAACTTTTGCCTTAATCCCTCTAGAGCCAATTTCCATATTGTTTTCCTTTAATTTTTATTTTGCATTCAATAATTTAGTATTTTGCATCTGTCAATATTGCTCCTACATGCTATTTATCAAATAACAAATTGAAAAAAATCACTGATTTTTTAAAAGTACTGTAGTTCGTTTACAGAACCAATGGAGGGACCATCCCTTTTTTTGCTGCTGTCCCAGCTTTAAATGTCATCAGTTCTATTAGCAGAATTGTGAGAATTTGACATTTTTGAAATCTCAAAATTAAAGATTAAACACTGGAAATTATTTTGAAACCGATTCTAAACTTTTTTTAGAATCAGGGGTTTTTTTTAATAGAAAGAGCAAATGTCTTCTCTAGTTACCAAAGATTTACATGAATGGATATTAACTATGGGAAAAGCAATAAAAATGCTTGGTTAATTAAGCAAAAATCTAGAAGTGTTTAAGTAGCTGCATTCTTTAAGTTTCTTTCACTTTTACAGTCTGTCCCTGTCTGTGCTGTGGGTTCCCAGCAGAATATACATGTAGTCCTCGACTTACTACAGTTCACTTAATGACCATTCAAAGTTACAACAGGTCTGAAAAAAGTGATTTACAACCATTTTTCACACTTACAATTATTGCAGCATCCTCATGGTCAAATGATCAAAATTCAGATGCTTAGCAACTGACTCATAGCCAGATTCACGTAACAACTGTGATACCAACTTAACAACTGCAGTGATTCACTTAGCAAATGGGGCAAAACCCATTTAATGTCTTACTTAGCAACATAAATGTTGGGCTTAATTGTGGTTGTAAGTTGAGGACTATCTGCATATGGATGTACAAGATGATCCAGGATAGCCTCTAAAGCAGCTCTGAAAGTCTCCTAAAAATGCTACTACATCACTACTCCTTGGTTTTAAGAAGGACGTTTCATTTGTGCCATTTATTTAATGAATAGAACTATTTATTTAATGCTTTTGTCTGCAGTGTTCATAAAAACAATTTAAGCAAAAGACAATTACATAACTGACATTTGTCAAAATTATTATTCATTATTCAGGTTAATAATCCAGTTTGAATTTTGTTAGTTGACCTATCAGTTTTAATTGGACTAATGTGTATATAATAAGAATCATTTGAATCTTTAGATGGAATTGTCTTGATTAAAAAAATTCTGATCTCAATCAAATCTCATCCAAACTGAATTTGTAAATTGAAATTTATCACATTCCTAATAGCTAAAAATATTTATTGCATTTTTAAAATTGTTATTTGTAAGTTTCTATGGAGCATTCTGTTCCTAATAAACTTGTTTTTTTCCCCTGTAGATACTAGAATGAAAGAAAATTGGTTTACTGATGCCCAAGGTTTGGAGATGCAATTATTTTATAAACTGAATAGGATGTAAACACTTTTGAAAAATGAGAAGAAGGACCAGAATATATACAAAGAATTTTAATCTGACTCTGAAGCATTAAGAATTTCTTCAAAATGAAACGCCTGTTTGATTCAGCTATTCAGCTTTTGAAGCCAATGAGACAATGGTACTCTATAGAAAGAATAATGAATTCTAAAGGAAGTTAACCTACTTATATAAATATATTTTCCATTGACTACTGGAAATCAGTATAGTATTTGAAAGTGACTTTTTAGAAATATATGGGTGCTAGCATAGGCAGATATCCAAAAAACTGCTTTCAATTTCATTGGATGGTTGAAACACATCTAATGGGAGTTTAAACATTTATGTTTACATAGCAGTAGGCCCATTGCTTCATAGTATCATGAAAGTCTTTTAACATCTTTTTGCAATATTTTTTGTTACCAACAGTCAAATGAAACTAGTGTCCAAATCCTCCAAATTATAGAGAAATTTCATAGTTCTTTGATATGCAGTCGTGTAATACTGATTGTGAAGAGTATAGGAAGGAACTATAGTTGTGGAACAAATTGGTAGGGAAGATGAAGCTTCCACAAATACCAAAGCCTCATTATTATTATTTTTTGTCTAATAGATACAAAAATAGGCTTCATTTTAAAGGACAGATTTATGCTTAAAATCCGACTGCATATAAAATGATTCATTAGCAGGCAAATAATCTTAAACTAAAAAGTATATCCGTATTTTAATACATTACTTAGAATATTAAAACACCAGATTTGCCTATTTCCATTGCTTCCTGCAGACTGCTTTGCGTTTTCTCCCCCTTCCCTTCCCTCAACTGGAAAGTGTTTCAATTACAGATGTTGGAAAGATCTTGAATTACAGATGTTTAGAAACCACTTCCCATGAATTGGACTTGGATACCAGATTGAAAATGATACATGTTCACCAGAAAAAAAAGGCTGAGCTTATAAGCTTGATGCTTTATGTTGTGTTCCATTATAAAATCTAGTTTCTAGCTATATGAAAAAAAAAAAACCAGCATTCAGGTGAAGTAATAAAATGAGCCTTACTCAGATCTGTCTCCGTACTTCATAAGCATACAAGAAAATGTTCTTTTAAAATGTTCATTTAGCAAATCAAAATGAATTATTTTATACATACACAAAAGCACAGATGTGCTCATATGAATATATACTCAAGCCTGTAAGCACCTGCATCAGCCAGGTATTATATGAACTTGGAAATAAAGTTGAAGTTCAAATTTCTACTTGGGATATTACATAGACCAAACCAAATTTAAACCAGTTAACTGTACTAAAGAATTTACTGGTAAAAGAGGTTGAAATTTTTCCTCAAAATAGTATATAAATCCTCGTTCACTGAATCACAGAATTCTTAAATTGTAATATAGATGCTATTATACATGTAACATTTACAATATATGAAATAATTTTTTGTGGAAAGATTTGGTAGTCTGAATCTGAAACATTTTTTAATTTTCATTGTCCAAATTGTCTGTGATGAGATAGATTCCCCTCCATTCTAGAGCAAATATCCCAAAATCTGCTCTGGAGCACTTATGACTGCATTGTAAAAAAAATTAGCAATTTACTGTCATCCAATGAGCACTATAATTTTTTTCCATCCATTTAAATTAAGCATTTATTCTATCATTCAAGCAACGTACCCACAAATCTGTAGACAAAATCGCAAGACTGGATCCTTCCTATCCACTTGTCATGGCCTCCTAATCTTTTTGATGGATGTTGAACTGCCAGTCCTGATCATATTCTCAACCATACATTAACATGTTGCACTATTATGTCAACCACTTGAATTGTTTACACCTAAGTTCCAGTTAAAAAGTAACCCAGACTTTTGTAGCAAGTAACTGTAACTGGTATAGTGACACCAGTAACTACTTAGAGGACACTCCCTCAGGAAAGTTGCTGATCTTCTCTTTAGTAATGTAAGAGATAGTTGGCCTGACAATCGAGTAACTTTACAATATAGGATCACAATGTATAAGATGCAGTTTTCTTATGATAAAACCATATTTTCATGTATAAACATGAGTACTTGTTATTTATTATGTGAACAGAAGGCCTGTAGAATCAAGAAAAAGGCCTGAATAGAAAAGGATACTATTTTGTGAAAGATGCTGTGATGTAAGAATTTTTGTTCACCCTAAATCATCAAGTAGAATTCCTAAATCATAAGGAATACAGTGTTCCCTCGATTTTCGTGGGTCGCAAAAAGTCTATACCACGGTTTTTCAAAAATATTAAGAAATACTTCGCCAAACTTTCATCTGCTTTTAATAAATATTTTTTAATAAATAAACATGGTGAGTAATAATCTAAATGGTTGCTAAGGGAATGGAAAATTGCAATTTAGGGGTTTAAAGTGTTAAGGGAAGGTTTGTGATACTGGTTCATAGCCAAAAATAGTGGCTTTGCGGAAATTCGACTTTCGCGGGTGGTTTCAAAACGCACCCCCCGCGAAAAGCGAGGGAACACTATCTCTATCAACTTGACCAATCAAATGGAAGAAACGTTGAATGTGGCAAAGGTCACAGGAGTGTTCCACATTGTGAGATTGACCCATCTATGTGATTTTTACTAAAAAAAAATATGCTGTGCCAAATACTTCATGATGCACTACATTAAAATATTTTTTAAAACTAATAATGGAAATTTATACATTCCTATCATTTCAAGCTGGATATAACTGAGGTACTATACTTATTTTATTTTTTATTAAAAGTAGTCTATCCTGTGCTTTTCAACAACATACTTTCACACTCTACAAATTACAAAGGTGCTTATATATTTAACTTGAACTGAACAAAGAAAATAACTTGTTTTCCCAATAATTTTAAAATCTGAATATCTTTCTATGAGGTAATTTATAATTAATCATATACTAACATTGTATTCTTCACAGAACTCTCATATTCTTGTACCGTTTGCAAATTTATGTGAAAATGACAAATAAAAATGTTTCAAATGCTCAAAGTCTCCTCTAGATTCAACCAAAATGTAGTCTAGATCTTTAAATAAATTAAATTTTTATGATCTAGCATTCCTTTATGGAAAGTCATCTCAAATCTCACCCTGAGGTTTCATGTAGATATTACAGAATAGGAAGAGTATATTGAACTGTGAGGAATTCCACAGAGGTTCTGGGATAAATTTTCCCTTCCCACCAGTACTAGTTGGGACCATTCTTAATCTTTTGATGCTATCATAATACTGAAAGCCACTGAAAGGTCAAAAGTAGCATGGATGGACACATCTACCCAACCTTCTTCCGGAAGTTATCCACAATTGGTCAATTCTGCCTCAATGCTATACCTGAGCTTGCAAACTGAGGGATCCAGATAATTTGTTTCCTGTGGGTTTCTCTGAACCTGCAGCACAACTATCTTCTTAATAGGAGACAGGATGAAGGTTATTCAGTATAATCAGGTCTAACAATGGTATTTTGGGGAGGGAGAGGACCACCTCATTTTTCAGTGTTTTGTGGGACTACTTTTTGGATGCAACTACACGTCAATTATCTCATAATGATTTCTAGAGCCCAACTTGAGAGGCAGGATGCAGTGGAAAAAGCATCTTTGAAAGCCACCAGAGTATTCCAGACAACCATAGGTATTCTACCACCCATTCTAGAATTCTTGATCAATACACAAATATTATTCTGTAGAAACAGCAGCCAAAATCCTAGGCCTTTACAAATTAAGGCTGGGAATTGGGGTAGAATACAGAATGTGGAATAGAAAGAAAACCATGTTCCCCTTCATTATTTATTTAATTAATTAATTTGAGTTGATTTTATTTTATTGCCGCGCCTCTCCACAGACTCGGGGCGGCTAACAATAGCAATAAAACAGCATATAATAATCCAATAATAAAATAGTTAAAAACCCTTATAAAACCAAACAGACGTACAGACATACCATGCATAAAATTGTAAAGGCCTAGGAGGAAAGAGTATCTCAATTCCTCCATGCCTGGCAGCAGAGGTGGGTTTTAAGCAGCTTACGAAAGGCAAGGAAAGTGGGGGCAATCTCTGGGGGGAGTTGGTTTCAGAGGGCCATGGTGGTAAAATAGCTACAGCTCTGAATGGAGACTACCTTGCAGGCACAAACCAAACCAGCAATATAGGCCCAGCTCACCTCAGCTTCTAGGAGCCATAGTGGTTGGCTGTGAAAATCTTCAGCTCCCCAAAGTGCCCTATTGCTGCTACTCAAGACTCCTTAGTGTTACTCCCTAATCTTCTATAGCCATCTCCACCAGCAAAGGCACACAATGGCCTTCTCCAGTGGTGTAAACAACTTGTTGTATTATGCCCCCTGTTGCCAAATGGCTCATTAGTACAAAATAAAGACAGACCCAATTCTACAGCATTAGTGCCAATTTATGGCACAAGTGCATCATTTTAATAATCTGCAAATTATACATAGCATACAGCATTTTCAAATTTGTTTCACATAATAAAATATATTCTGATAACTGGTTTACATTGAATATTTTACTTAATATAAAAGAAAACAGTATAATAGATAACTGAATAAATAATGCCCAATTTAAGAAAATAAAAGAATAAAGGTTACAATACAGGAATACTTTCTAAATATATTTCAAATAATGTAAACCAGTGATCTAACCTTTAGGATTACCTCCTCCTTTAATAGCTGTGTAATAATTAAGTATTCCTTAATATCTATTTTTCCCAAAATAAAAACTATGCTGAAAATAAGCCCTAGCATATTTTTACACATGTGCGTAATATAAGACCTACCCCCCCGAAAAGAAGCCATACTTAGGAGCCTGTGCAACCGCCTGGCCACCCATTTTGTCTGGCTGCTTGCGATGCTGTGGCTACAAGGTGGGGTGGGGGAGGCTGAGCTACCCCATGTGCCCCACAGCATTCTACCTCAGGGCCCCCACAGCCTGGCCATCTATGCCCCGAAACTTGTCTCATGGCTGCAGCAACCTTGCAATCAAAATCAACCTTGCAGTTGGAATTAGCGTTTAAATGCTATAATGAAGGTTGAATAAAAACTCATTTTCTTCTTACTTCTAATTCAGCTATTTGGAGCTTCCTCCTTCTCTTGATTAACAAATATCTTACAGATCATCAGAATATTCTCTGTGAAGATTTCTACATGTGGTGACAGACCAGAATCAATCCACTAATCTTTTTATACAAGATCTCTAAGGTAAACAAAAAATACATTTTCTAAAACTATTTTTAACAAAAGTGCCAATGTCAAAACAGGAATCTTGTGCAGTGAAAATTTATTTTTGCTCAAAGTAATTTTTTTAGCTTATATCACTTTACAGACATACTACAGAATTGTCAATATGCAACACTGCAATAAAACAAAACAAAACAAAAAACAAAACTGTGATGCTATCTTTAAAAAGAAAAATCTAATCTTCAAATTTAATTTTCTTCCCTTGGAATGCTGTAATTTGAGATGTTTGCTCTCGAATTCTTCTTCTTGCTTCCCATGATGGATGAAGGGATTGCTGAGGAGGGTTCCTCCCAATAGTATGTCTCACTGCCGAACTTTTAGTCATCCGTTTTTGCGGGAGAGTTCTTTTAATAGCTGTCCAAAAATTAACAAAAAAAAAAATTATAAGTAACTTAATCAATCAGTTATGCACTCAACCTTAGTTGCATAACAATTCCAAAATTTAGAAGGGTTTTATCCTTGGAGAAATTCAAGGTTGTTTCCAACAAGCTTTATATTGTAAGGAGATTCTGAAGGATCCCCTTTGAATAGAGATTGCTAATGTGGTGGAGAAAAAAATTGAAACAATGAAACACATTATTTTACACCAGTAGTGTTCAAATGTCCTAATTTCAAGACTTGTGGACTTCGACTCTCAAAATTCTCCAGCCACCATAGGTCTTATACTGTCCTCCCTACACAGACACTCATCAAATATTATATTATCATCTCCATTCTTTACTTAATATCTTGGCTGTTCAGATTTCTTTTATCAGAAAAATCTGATTATTTTTCAGAAAATAATTGTTATTGTCAGAAAAATATGATTTGATTATGGCTGAGTACTGTTACATAATTTGTACAGTATGACATTTTTTTCTGAGTCTTCTTAGACATTTCAGAACTTTTTTTTACACTAATTGTTCGTTCCTTCATTCATTTTGTGAAAAAATGCACAAGACAGCAGGTATTGGTATAAACATAAACATAAGCAAAATAGGTACAGGTAAATTAGGACAATAAAACAGTAAGATGGGCGACAGGCACAATGGTGCCCTTATGCACACCCCTTTACAGACCTCTTAGGTGTGGGGTGAGGTTCACTGTAGACAGTTTTTAAGGTTAAGGCTTTTGGGGTTTGGGGAAGAAATCAGTGTCAGATAGTGCATTCCAGATATTGATCACTCCAATGCTAAAGTCGTATTTTTTGCAATCGAGTTTGGAGTGGTTTATAGTGAGTTTGAATCTATTGTGTGCTCGTATATTATTGTGTTGAAGGTGAAATATTCATTGACAGGTAGGACATTGTGGTAAATGATTTTATGAACTACATTTATATCATAACAAGGGCAATATAGTTCTAAGCTATATTTCAATTCTGGCAGAAAAAGGTTGCACACAGAGAAGTGGAGGATTCTTCTTGTGAAATATTTCTTATGGCCAAATAAAATGGATTGATTGACTGAAAGTATAAGTAACTTCCCACATACTACAGATTATGCTGTATTAGAAACTGATGGTAAACCACAGTCATATTTATTAAGTAGAAACAACTTTAATATTGTTAAACATATCCCAGTTTTTAGACTATTAAACATACCAATAATTCAAAACCCATGATTGATAAAAACATTAATGCAAAGCTAGATTTAATTGTCCACGAGTCTAAACAAATGCCAAGAATATTAGTTAGTTTATAGTTATAGTTTATTAGATTTGTATGCCGCCCCTCTCCGGAGTATTTAGTATTCTCACTTACTTTTCATCTCTCTCATCTCTCTCATATAATGGCCTCTAATATTCCTAAAATAAAAAATACAAAAGTTAACAGTGAAAAAGACAATAGTTTCAAGCGAAGAACAACACACTGCTAGTGAATAATTAAAAAAGGAATTTAATGTACATACATAAATGTATAAATTATTTACACAAGTGTATTTACATAGCCAAGCTAAGTCAAGTATGACTTAATTTCTATTATTAATCTAGATTGTTCTTAATGTATTAATGGATACTGATAAGATTTAGTTTCTCTGAATAACATTCAATATGAAAACTGACTCAATAACTACCATGATTCCCCCAAAATAAGACCTTGCCTTTTTTGGGGGGGGGATACCCTGCAAGAAGCGCTTGGCCTTATTGCCATCCATTCAAAAGCCCGATTAGGCTTATTATCAGGGGATGTCTTGTTTTTTGAGAAACAGGGTAGGAAGGGATCAAGTGAGGCAGATAGTATGGGAAATACATAGCCTGGCCTACAGTTTTATTTTATTATGTGGGGAAAACATAGAACACCAAAACACAACCCCAGGCAGAGCTATTTTACCTTGAAATATGCAGCATATAAATTACAGGCATGCATTTAATGACATGTTTCTTTGATAGTAGTTCCTTAATGCTATGTTTATTGGGCCTGTCTTCCCCACTATAATGTTCCTTCTGTTTCCTCTCTGGAGACTGGGTACACAAACTCAGTCCCAATGAAAATAAAGGAATTTTACTTTTGTCCCAAGGGCATAATTCGATTTTTCTACATGCTAAGTTGAAGAGATGGGAGAACCTCTAGGTCCTGCATTTGATTCTCAAGATTGAGGAGGGTAGTATTCTCTTCCATTTCATTATCAGAAAAATCTAAGTTGTTTTTACACCACTGTTTGAACGTTTTTGAAGAGTTTCAAGAAATCACTGATCAGATTTTCAGTGCAAAAAAATTGTTCCTACCTTCTCGCATATATAACTTCTTCGGTATTGGACAATGAATGGCAAAACACAGATTCTGGCTTCACTGCTTTTGAACTCTGGTTGCCGTCTTTTGACTTTGGGTCTAATACCATGTCACACTGTGGATCCTTGGGATTTTTTTGTGGCATAGTTTTACATTTTTGTTTTGTAGGGAGTGAAGCATTAGCCACTTTCCTTTTTTTCATTTTCTTTACTTTGCCAATGAAGAAATCATCATTGTTACTTTCATCACTGCTGGAAGACTGATTATAGAACCTCTCTTCTGTACTGTCATCAAAACATTCCTGCTTTCCACTCTCCTTACTTTTGTCCACATCGTCATCAGAGTTACCTTCTGTCTTGTTTACAACCTCATTCAAACGTACTTTTTCTTGGGAATAGTCAGAGTTTCCAATTTGATCCTGATGAATTAATTTGTCATTTTCTGTGTCAGGCACAGCAGAAGAGTATGAGGCACATTTATTCATATTATCTGCCATTTTCTCTATTCCACTCTCAAACATACGTTTTTCCTGCCTATCAATTTGTGTTTTTTTGATTGCCTTTGTTTTATCTTGAGATTCAGCTTGTTGAAGTATTTTACTACTAACAGAATGCTGGGTCTCCCCAGGATCTTTATCAAGCTGCTCTTCCAGTTGTTGTTCCGTTGAAGAAATAGCTGTAGCTGGCTTCTGTCTTGCATTTTTAAAGTCTTCCACTGCAGCTAAGAAAAAGAAACTCGGGCTTGATTAAAAAGGTAAATAGCAACAACTTGTATATAATACAGAAATGGTAAATAAGTTATAAAACAACCCTACAAGTTTAAGTAGTTTACAGCTCTCCAAAATCTTTATTTAACGAACTACATGACTTTTGTGTACTAATTGTGTTACTTTCACAGCATTACTAGGAATGTTAGAATCCTTGGTTCTTTTCATTAGTTTTTAATTTCACAAGGAAGAGTAAGAATATTAATTAAAAGTTTTGTTGCTTATCAATCTCCTACTAGAAGATATACTTGCAACATTAGGCATGACTTAGGGCAGCATTATTTGTACACAAAAACACTGCAACTATTTGGATTATTTGAAGTTGGAGCATCGATTATATTTCAAGGTGATTCTGGAGTTCTTCCCCTTTCCTACAAGTGAACAGAATGAAAAAATATTTAAACTTGCATGGCAAGTTCTTCGGAGGTTAACAACATGTAGGAAAAATTGCTGTAAGAGACCTGCAAATTTAGAAAACAATCTTGTACACATATAAGTTGGAGTGAATTCTGCCTACCTTTAATATTAGTAATTTTGGTCTTCAGTGATGGATGAGATGCCAATCTAGCAATTGCTCTTTCTCTTGCTGTAGAATTGGGCTATACAGTATTAGGAAAATTAAAAAATAGGAAAAACTGAAATAAGAGAATTAGACTTAAATATTGGAAGCCAGATAGCAAAGGTAAGAAATGGTGGTAGCACCATATAATGATATAACACAAAACGTAGTTATTGTTCTTAGTTTAAACATAGAATTTCATTTTATAGAGTGATGTATTATGAGAAGTTTTCTCTATTTCAGATATATATAGAATCTCTATTAGTTATACAGTACTGTATTAAGATTCAGATAAAAGATATTTTGTTAATGTTCACATTAATGTAATGTAAGATTTTACAGTAAGGTGGAGAAAAAGGTTTTTTATTTAGAGGTTTAATAATTGATAACATTGTATAAACTTTACAGAATTTTTTAAGATGGGGAAAAAGACATAAGAGCGTCCACTGAATGATAATAAGAACAAGAAAAGTTTTACATATATTTTATTATAAGCATTGTTATGGTGTTTGTAATTATGTATTGTTTTATTTTATGGTGGAGAAAAATAAAAAATGTATACTCCCCCCCAAAATATATGTTAAATTAGAACACAGAAACAAAACAGAAAAGTACACAAAGAGGTATTCTGCAAGAATACTCCTTGAAACAAGGGTCGTATTGCAAAGATCAACATTATATTAATGAATTTTTCAATCCCAAATTAGAGCTGTCACTTTGCTTAAGAACTGCCTATATGTTATTCAAATTGGTAGAATATCAATTCAACCAAAAGCTGGTATTTGCTCCTTGGAGTCTCAGATTCTCTTAGAGATTTTTGTGGTGGAATGTCTGGTATCAAAAGAGAGAAATAATGTGCATTTTGCCTTTGTTAAAACACCTTAATTTTCCCCAAAGCATTCAAGCTACATTGTCATTTAATACATGTAAGTTTAAACACCTAAGAATTTACTGCTTGACATTTTATTGATTAAATAAATTGAACTGAATTGAACAGTCCTTGATTTTATATGATTTTTCTTTTCCACACCTTAGAATTTAGCCAGTCTAAATTGCAATTCTTTGAAAGGATGTTGTAGTTTTTCCAAAGCGAATTACAGGAAATGGGTTATGCTCCATATTTGATAAATGAAATCAATGTTGCATCATTGGAGAACCCAGAATATTTAGAATCTCAACCAGAGAATTAAATTTCTACCATTCCTTCATTAAGCATGAGTTCTAAGTCCAGAAGAGCCACAAACTGAGCATCAGTTCTATCCAGAAAAGCGCATTTACATTCAGAACTAAATACAGAATTCTTAGTACCAGAACAATCAGGAGTAGGCAGCCTGATCCTCTCCATCCAGATCTGAACAACTTCTATGTGTTTGTATTTCAATGACTGACCCAAATGTGAGACATACAGCTGGGTATCATTAGTATACATATGATTCCTGACTACCCTAGTGTCTTCATTAGTGACAAAAGCACTGGCAGTTTACACCCCAACCAGCACTGAATACAACTAGTTAGGGAGGAAGGAGAATTGTTACACCATCATGCCTCCCACTCTTAATCTCCAGAATCAATTCAGAAAGAAAACATTATCTATGGTATAAAAAACCCACTGGTTTTAGTTATTTAGTATATGGCGGTATTACATCAGCCAGGTGATGACAATACTAATGCAAAATAGTAGTTTTGGCTGCCAAAGACTGCTAATCCTATTTGGCTCATCATACTTGAATGCTTTCCAAGGTGCACTACATGGGGTGAGCTAGCTCTGCACCAGTAAGATGAATGGCTTTCCTGAAGTATTATCTGATCTCTTTCCCTCCACTGAAACTACCTCACAAATGGGCTTTGCAACCAGCACCAACAAGATTCTAACTATCCACATGAAACACCAGCTCGTCTCCCCACCGACATGGTAGTTATTTATCTACTCACATATAACATGCTTCCTAACTGCTAGGCAGGCAGAAGCTGAGAAGAACGACAGGAGCTCACATCACCATGCAGTGCTAGGACTCAAAACTACTGGAAAAAACACTATCTCCAGCATCATTAAGCCACTGAGCCACTATCTTTATCCTGGCACTGTCCAGAAGTCAAATACAAATGTGAAGTGTTTTTGTTCTATGTCCCTGCCTGAAACTCAACTGAAAAGAACCCTGACATCTGCTCAACAATATTGCCACAACAGAGAAAAGCTCCTTGAAATAATTTCTTTATATTAGCTATTCTTACTAGGGGTCACAAAGATTTTGTGCTGCATGGATTTTGTCCATGTCTGGTGTTAAAGAAATATTTTCTAACCCTATGCATGCACCAAAGAATAATAATTGCTCACAAGCTAAGCATTGTCTAATATAGCTCTTGGGTCTCCGATTATTCTTATAGGCTGCAGTAACAGAATCTTCAAAGGCTAATTATGTTTTCCCTTCTCTCTCCTCTTTTATGGCCAGGGAATTAAGGTGCAATCAATCTGATTTTCTTTCTAATGCCTTCATTTTCTTGGTTTAAAACATATTCTTGTAACTGTCTCTGCAGAGTTTCTTCAAGGCCACCACCAGCTGTCCATAGTGCCCGAGCAGGATATATAAAATGGGGAAATTTCTCCTACTTGGGCAAGTTGACGTGGACATCCTGCAGGTTATGTCAAGGGAAATATTCATGCAGCTTCATTAAAAGGTTTATGCAGATGAGATGTTCATCAACAGAATTGACACAGGGAATATGAGCTTATGATCATAGTATAACCTAAGACTGTAAGTAAACAAAATACTAAAATTAAGTATTCTTCCATTTAAATAGTAATCTAAGACAGGAATATTTATAACTAACTTTTTCTTCAACTAGTTTTGCTAAAAGATATATTCTTTGGCATGAGGGGAGATACTAATTAGGCAAAAATAATTCTACTGCTCTGAAAATATTTAAGAGCACAGTTCAAATATACACATTTACTGAGGATCAGAAGATTTATTCATGTACCTTACTGGAACAGAATTAGTCATAGCAGGCAAATTTTACACTTCCATGTAACGTTCTCTCATCACCAATGTTCCCAAAGTAATCACAGCTATTTCTGTTTAAAGTTCACATCTGTTTGCCATGGAAATTTATCAGGAAACTGTGGTTTTATACATCCACAGTTGTTTCCATTTCAGCCAAGATCAAAGAGCTAG